>NC_042968.1:19548336-19745126 GCF_901001165.1 Salmo trutta
TGGCTGAGGCAACAAGCAACTTACAGTGGTCTACTCGCCATAAGAGGAGAGCTGGTTTAGCATGCCTGCCTTATGTGCACAGTCATGCTATCAGCTCTCCTTCCCACTCTCCCTCTCTCTACCTCTCTCATGCTTAGTATTATTTAAAAGAATGCACGCAAAGGGTGGAATGTATAGAAGAACCTTTAGGGAGCGCAGGCCTTGGTGAATTAACCCCCAGGAATTTGAATCATCCAGTCCCTGTTGGTTTGGTGGACATGGGGGGCAGGAGATCACTGATTTATGGCCACCCCTGATGCAGGCGCTCCTCTCCTCACACCCTGTTCATGTTCTATCCACCCCACCGCCTGCCTGCCAGGGGGAGAATGAACACTGCGAGCAGAGTCTATAGCTAGGAGAGAGCTGGCCTTCTGGACTGTGGGCGCATGCTCTCTGTGTAGCCCTATGCATTCTTCCACTCCGTGTAGGCTAGTTGTGTGATGTGCCTCTGCCTTTTGCAGCCAGACGTCCAGTAGAGAGTTGAGAATGAACATGCTTGTAACGCAGCTCCTTACACTCCAGTTTAGAATTGTTTCCTTGGTCTCACATGAGTTTGAGCATGTTGATGTTTTTTCTACTTACTGTAAAACATGATCATTGATTAGTGAATATGAATACAGTTTGAGATAGCCACCATGACTGGGCATGTATTTTTTTCAGTCAACAGTTTTGTTTTGCAAACGGAGGCTTCTAATAGTGAAGATACGCCCATAGTATGTTTAGTACCAACAGTGACTGTAGAGAGGTGTGAGATAGAGAGGTGTCATCGCCATAGACGTTTTGCCCCTTGTCCCTTTCACTGAGCCATGAACTGTTTGCCGTCAGAGAGACATTTGTGTGAACGTGTCAGTTAAGCTATCTCCCTCCCTGCGTGGGATTGTGCAGATCAGTGAAACTTTGCAAGGTCTGCTCAGGTCTCCCTTTGTTTGCTTTGTTATAAAAAAATAGAACTTTTTCACACCCCGCTCTCCTGTAGCTACAGCCGTAAAAAGAGGGCGCTTGGGTCTCGGTTCCTCCATCCACCCTACCCCCACTTCACCATAGCTTGTGGCCTGAAACCAGCTGGGTAGTAAGACACTAAGCTAGTATAAAAACATAGCGTTTGAATGGTCACAGGAGAGTCGGCTTTAGAGCTCTCCGTCTGTGAGGTAGTCCGCAGGGCTGATAGCGCCATGAAGGAAGCCATAAATTAGCCTACCCTGATGGGCATTTATTGATGATTTTAGCTTTTTGCAGAGCGGGGAGAGAGAAGAGAAGGATAAACTGTGTGGTGTATAGTTAATAAATGGAGACAGAGCCAGTGTTCTCGGGGTTTTAGTGGGTGATTTCTCTGGCCCGGGTGGCTTCTCACACCGCTCAATGATTAGCAGTCGTTAAACTAGACTCCTAGAAGAATAAATCTTTAGAGATGGAGGGAAGGAGCATTTCTGGCACATTCTCCTTCAAGTTGTTGAGAGAGACACCTGGAAATACAAAGTTGAGTTCACAAAATGTGTTTGAATTGATACTTAGTGTGTATGATACTGAATAATGTTTGAGCGGCCAAGGTATAGACATTTTTTTCTGTCATTGTTTACTATAAAACTGTTATGCAGGGATTCCTCATTGTCACTAGGACAGAAGTAACTGAAGTTAATGGTAAACTGGAGTCACTGTAGCACGGTTGTAGCTTAGTGTACTTTTACAGATGTAGGATCTTGAGTTGAGAAAATAATCCTGCAGAAACAGGAGATGTGAATTATTATGTGGATTATAATTCATTAACATTTTTGTAGGGGTTGATACATTTTTCGTAAGGGAAAATCCAGTCTGAAATTTCAAAGTGGATATTACAAACTTCAGAAGCCTTTCTAAACCTCAAATACACCACAAGTTTTACATTTCCTGCATTGCAGTTCTCCTGCAACAGGGTGCTCAAATTAAGATCCTACACCTGTGAGCGTACATAGACTGTGGGGAATGAGGACTGTAAATCAGTGAATCCTGGCAGAGGAATTTGGGCCGTAATCCAAATAGGGTTTAATTTTCAACTGTGTCAAATGCAGTGAAAACAGGAAGAGCTATGCGTATGCAACCTTCACAATGTTCAAACACACCAGACTTTAACTAGACGCAGTTGCCATGCTCATTATATAGCTTCCCAATGTAAATAATGGCTTTTATTTTCCAGATTGGTATACGTTAACTGTTTAAAAAAAACGAATTGTGCAATTGCTGACACTTTTGTCCCTAATAGGAACCTATAACCTTCATATTGAAGCGAGGAAGGGTTTTGTAAACTAATCTGTGAGAAGTCCAGTCAGTCAATGTGGATGAATGAAAGAGGCCCCATCAATCCGTCACTGATTGAGATAGTACAGATGAAGGCTGGGGCTCCTCAATGCTAGGTGCTGTCCACTGGGCTGTAAATTCTGGGCCTGTCTCACAGTGTGGGTCAGTGCCCTGCCTTGCCTAGCCTGACCTGCACTTCTGGAGTTTTTCACTTCAAAACCACCATCTTACTGCGATGAACATCAAACAAACCCCAAGGTGGAGGACACTGGGAGCCTGAATGATTTATCACAACTAGCACAGCGAGTGTTCTCTTTTTCTTCTTCTCTCTACTCCCATTCCCTCTCTTTCTCGTTTCACACTCTCCCCCCTTCTTTCTCTCAGACGCACAGTCACAAACGCAGTTATACACATCCCTGGTTGTGACAGGGTGAGCTTGCGGTACCATGAATATGTCCGTCGTTGTGAAATGGCTGTTTGTGCAGTGAGTGTAAATTATCGTCTGAGCAGAGGCGTCAACATCGCGTCGCCTGTCTCTTAATCACTCTTTAAGGAAGTCCGGTGACAGGGAGGTTATCCCATTAACTTCTATACCTTAAGTCTTCAGGCCGGTTGACATGGAACGTGTAAATCCTTATGGTGTCATTGTGAAAAACTGCTGGCTCCATAAATCCTCTGATATCCATAAAAAAAAACCTCTCCCCTCTAGAGAGGCTTAGATACACAGAGAGCAGAAGTCTGCCAGACATGAAGTCATAGTCACCAGGCCCCAGTCACCCCTTATCACTAGTGGATCACTGTAGTTATATTCTACCCAGATTACATTTATTTGTGTTATTTCTCCCACTGACATATTGTAGTGGAAGCATAGAATATTCGATTCTTACATCAATGTAATAATTTGATAATTTGAACCCTTAGAAAAGTATGGTTAAGTCTTTCAGTCTTAAAGGCTTATGCTCTTTATGAAAATCTTGGATTTGATATCCATAATATTATCTTATGAAATTAGGCTATTTCTTTAACGCAGATATTTATTTAATTAGGATAAATGTTATGTTTGAAATCTGCACAGATGATACAGCTGATTGAAAGACAAACTCAGTGTACCTCAGTGAAAGTGTCAATCTCAGACTCTGTAGACATTGGCACCACATGGCGGCTTAGAAGAGGCTGTGCTGCCCAACTTCAACTCCCGCATGTTCCATCCATTTGAACAAATGACAATTCATATTCAAACACAGTTTCCTATTGAATTTCTGTTTCTCGCGTTAAGGAGTGAGGGGGAACAGATTCAACTTTCTCACCACACACACAGTCAAGACAAAGATGTTTGCCAGTCGGTGACAGCGGGGTCGTCCCCTCCACACCCAGGAGAGCAGGGTGGCATTGTCTCCGGGTGTGTGAATTGGAAACATGAAAGTTCTTTGGTGTCAGGAGGACTGGGGAAAAAACACCAACTGGGCTCCAGTTTCACCCTCCCCTCGCTTGAAACAGTAGTAATTATAAATGTCTTGAAACAGATCCAGAAAACAGAACGGAAATAGAGGTCCTGTGATAGGAAAGGATATGAAACTTCCTGTGCAGACGAAAGCTGCAGGTGCCCTGATCGGGATCCGTCTGGCTGTGGAATCTTGGCCTGTTGTGTATAAACATATATGTATGTTCTTTACTCTCTCCTGCCTCCCGAAAAGGGACGAGAAATGAGTCCCATTAAATATTCCTAAAGCGTGTGAGCCATGAGAAGACGCTAGAGGCCAAACAGATGTTTTGCTGGCTGCTGTGAGTACTTTGGCATCCCCTGCCTGCCCTCACTCCCTAGTGCAGTTGTAGAGCAGCTTCCAGAGAGAGCACAGTGGCAGATGAGAAATGGGTCAGCAGGACTGCGCCTTGAATTCACTGAACGGATGGAACATTACTCTTTAGTTTCTCAATGTCTGTTGATTGCACATGTATTCCCAGGGGACTCCCCTATATATCTACCTTTTGCTTGGTCGAGATGATAACCACCTAGTCCCATTGCATTGAGAGCATGTTGTAGATAAGCAGAGCATATTTTTATATTGACATTTGTGTCCTTTATAGTGAACAATAGAGCCACGCTGACGTGATCAGAAACTTGTATTCTGTAGCCCTTATGTTCATCGTTGGCTTCAGGCGCACAGGTCTCATCATTTTATCAGCCAAACAGACAAGTACTGTCAGCACTGTGAGATTGACAGTTTTAACAGAAAAACATGGGGGTTGCTAAATGTTTGCAGCTGTCCTGTGGCCCATACATAAAGTGTTGACCTATCTGCAGACTGTCCAGTTCCCATCTACGCCAAGCAGCTCTCTCTCTCTGTGTTGTAGGAGGATCAGATGTCACGGCTGCACTGGGAGCACAAACTCTGCCAACTTTCTGTAATACCAAAATGGCCTGCGTGTTTACCAAATAATAAGAAACCACACAGCTTGAAGCAGTTCCTTGTAAACACAAATCGATTGATTTCATTCAGTGTAAAGGTTCTATGCATTTTTAGCAGTTGTCTTCATGTTGGTGTGCTGTGAGAGGTCTGGATTTGTTTTCTTTCCGATTTGCACAATACACACAACATATAGCTTTCCCATGTCAGTTATCATCTTAAAACAAGCTTTGGGACTGACATACAGTACCAGTCAAAAGTGTAGACACACCTACTCATTCTAAGGTTTTTCTTTATTTTGACTATTTTCTACATTGTAGAATAGTAGTAATTCATCAAAACTATGAAATAACATATAAGGAATCATGTAGTAACCAAAAAAGTGTTAAACAAATCAAAATATCTTTTAGATTTTCAATTCTTTAAAGTAGCCACCCTTTGCATTGATGACAGCTTTGCACACTCTTGGCATTCTCTCAACCAGCTTCACCTAGAATGCTTTTCCAACCGTCTTAAAGGAGTTGCCACATATGCTGAGCACTTGTTGGCTTCTTTTCCTTCACTGTGCGGTCCAACTCATCCCAAACCATCTCAATTGGGTTGAGGTCAGGTGATTGTGGAGACCAGGTCATCTGATGGAGCACTCCATCACTTTCCTTCTTGGTCAAATAGCCCTTACAGGTGTGTTGGGTCTTTGTCCTGTTGAAAAACACATGATAGTCCAACTAAGCGCAAACCAGATGGGATGGCGTATCGCTGCAGAATGCTTTGGTAGCCATGCTGGTTAAGTGTGCCTTGATAGTGTCACGAGCAAAGCACCCCCACACCATCATACCTCCTCCTCCATGCTTCACGGTGGGAACTACACATGCGGAGATCATCCGTTCACCTACTCTGCGTCTCCCAAAGACACTGCGGTTTGAACCAAAAATCTCAAATTTGGACTCATCAGACCAAAGGACAGATTTCCACCAGTCTAATGTCCATTGCTCGTGTTTCTTGACCCAAGGAAGTCTCTTCTTCTTATTGGTGTCCTTTAGTAGCGGTTTCTTTGCAGCAATTTGACCATGAAGGCCTGATTCACACAGTCTCCTCTGAACAGTTGATGTTGAGATGTGTCTGTTACTTGAACTCTGTGAAGCATTTATTTGGACTGCAATTTCTGAGACTGGTAACTCTGCAGCAGAGGTAACTCTGGGTCTTCCATTCCTGTGGCAGTCCTCATGAGAGCCAGTTTCATCATAGCGTTTGATGTTTTTTGTGACTGCACTTGAAGAAACTTTCAAAGTTCTTGAAATGTTCCGGATTGACTGACCTTCATGTCTTAAAGTAATGATGGACTGTCATTTCTCTTTGCTTATCTGAGCTGTTCTTGCCATAATATGGACTTGGTCTTTTACCAAATAGGGCTATCTTCTGTATATTACCCCTACCATGTCACAACACAACTGATTGGCTCAAACGCATTAAGAAGGAAAGAAATTTCACAAATTAACTTTTAACAAGGCACACCTGTTAATTGAAATGCATTCCAGGTGACTACCTCATGAATCAGGTTGAGAGAATGCCAAAAGTCTGCAAAGCTGTCATCAAGGCAAAGGGTGGCTACTTTGAATAATCAAAAATATATTTTGATTTGTTGAATTTTTGGGGGGTTACTACAGGATTCCATATGTGTTATTTCATAGTTTTGATGTCTTCACTATTATTCTACAAAGTAGAAAATGGTAAAAATAAAGAAAACCCTTGAATGAGTAGGTGTGTCCACATTTTTGACTGGTACTGTAGCTGTTATTTTTTTCATTTTGCTAGACTTGATTGGGGCTGAGACATGGTCAATTTATTTATAATGGCTCATTATCAAAGGCAGTGAGTACTTATATGGGGATAATGATTTCTATACAAATGAAACCGCCATGTGTGGTGAGAGCAAGGACACCACGGGGGGATGGGAAAACCAAAAAGAAAACACACATCATTTCAAAATTTGCACTTTTGCACTTGAGTTTCCATCTTAGTTTTTTCCCCTTCGTTTCTAAATGAACCTAAAAGCAATTTTAAGAAACGTTGAGAGTTGATTTAGTGTGTAGCCTTGTCGTCTTAATCAACTCTCTGAATGGGACGAGACAAAAGTCTAACAGCCCCCTGAGCCCCGAGAGGGCCGAGGCAAACGGTGGCTGATGGTTGTCCTTTTCTAGCCATGATTTAGATGGCGGCCTGGTCCACTGTTCCACTGTTTTATCCCCTCTCCTTCGGCGGTGCCTTGTGAGAGGGGTTACGCCGTGCATAAAGCTACCCATGGACTGCATTCTTGCTCAGACTGTCGGGGCTGTCAGGGGGCTCCCCTGATTTAGGGCGTTCCACTACAGTGGCCCCTATAAATTTTAAAACTAATTCCGTGCTCTATAGGGCTTTCTGTTTTTGTAGCAGGCCCTCAGCTCCTCGTCGTCACTGACACTTTTATGAAGTGCTCTTAATGAGAGTGAGATTAAAGGTGGCCCCCGATAGAAGGCGCCTGAGAACACTCAGCTTGGATGAACTGGAAGAGAACTCACTGAGAAGGCTAGGCTGTGGCTGGGAGAGAACTCACTGAGAAGGCTGGGCTGTGGCTGGGAGAGAACTCACTGAGAAGGCTGGGCTGTGGCTGGGAGAGAACTCACTGAGAAGGCTAGGCTGTGGCTGGGAGAGAACTCACTGAGAAGGCTAGGCTGTGGCTGGGAGAGAACTCACTGAGAAGGCTGGGCTGTGGCTGGGAGAGAACTCACTGAGAAGGCTAGGCTGTGGCTGGGAGAGAACTCACTGAGAAGGCTAGGCTGTGGCTGGGAGAGAACTCACTGAGAAGGCTAGGCTGTGGCTGGGAGAGAACTCACTGAGAAGGCTGGGATGTGGATGGGAGAGAGCCCACTAATAAAGTCTGGGATGGGGATGGGAGAGAGCCCACTAATAAAGGCTGGGATGTGGATGGGAGAGAGCCCACTAATAAAGGCTGGGATGTGGATGGGAGAGAGCCCACTAATAAAGGCTGGGATGTGGATGGGAGAGAGCCCACTAATAAAGGCTGGGATGTGGATGGGAGAGAGCCCACTAATAAAGGCTGGGATGTGGATGGGAGAGAGCCCACTAATAAAGGCTGGGATGTGGATGGGAGAGAGCCCACTAATAAAGGCTGGGATGTGGATGGGAGAGAGCCCACTTATAAAGGCTGGGATGTGGATGGGAGAGAGCCCACTTATAAAGGCTGGGATGTGGATGGGAGAGAGCCCACTAATAAAGGCTGGGATGTGGATGGGAGAGAGCCCACTTATAAAGGCTGGGATGTGGATGGGAGAGAGCCCACTAATAAAGGCTGGGATGTGGATGGGAGAGAGCCCACTAATAAAGGCTGGGATGTGGATGGGAGAGAGCCCACTAATAAAGGCTGGGATGTGGATGGGAGAGAGCCCACTAATAAAGGCTGGGATGTGGATGGGAGAGAGCCCACTAATAAAGGCTGGGATGTGGATGGGAGAGAGCCCACTAATAAAGGCTGGGATGTGGATGGGAGAGAGCCCACTTATAAAGGCTGGGATGTGGATGGGAGAGAGCCCACTTATAAAGGCTGGGATGTGGATGGGAGAGAGCCCACTAATAAAGGCTGGGATGTGGATGGGAGAGAGCCCACTTATAAAGGCTGGGATGTGGATGGGAGAGAGCCCACTAATAAAGGCTGGGATGTGGATGGGAGAGAGCCCACTAATAAAGGCTGGGATGTGGATGGGAGAGAGCCCACTGGGGACCTGTGTCGATTCTGCTGTCTGAAATGACTGTGGGTCCACTTTGTGAGCTGTGCTGGGATGTGTTGGACGAGGACCGTCAGTGGGCCTGTTTCTATCTGTTGTGTGTGCGGGGAAGTGTTCAGGGCAGGCTAATACAGATTCATTGAAGTGGTATACAAGGCTGTATGGTATGGCCCGCAGAGTGGTACAGGCAGATACCGAACACCTAAACACTCAAACATGAGTTATTCATGTGCAAGGTTCTTCTTGTAAAGCAGCCAACTGCAGGAGAGAGTGAGTGGGAGGGAGTGAGAGTGATGTCTGTGTGCTGAGTCTTGAATGGTTTCCAAGCGTGCTGGCATTTTATACCTGCCCTAAAGTAAACACTCCTCACAGTTTACAGCCAATTAAATTGTGCTTAAGCCTCTAAGTTTACGTTGGTAAACATGTTGGAGAGCTAGAGAGAGCTGGGCCAGCGGGACACTTGAACCCTGCTTTCAGTTCTACTCTCAGTGTATCTTTTCTCCCTCTCAAATAAAAGTATGGTAAGAGCACATGTGTATACAGGAGGATTTAAGCCAGCAGATGTTTTCTTAACACCCCATCTATCAGACAGACTGACATTAATTAAAAACAGTGTCTGAGGAGTCGCTGTGATAGACCAAAACATGTCAATAAGCCAACGGGACTGAGACATCTTCTATTTACCTTACTCTTACATAAGACAGCACATTTGTATGATCAAATCACACCAGTTTGTTAGGGGGCTTTTAAAATAAAGCTCAGATGACTGTTATTAAACATATTCACTCAGGCCAATTCCTTGAGATATGTCCCATTTCTGTTATTTGTCTAAACATTTGTTTTTCTTTGGGTCTTTATTGAGCTTGAAAAGAGTCCGTTTGGAATCCCAGGTGGTTGTTTAACGGACGGCTTGCTTTAACGCATCACAGAAACCAAGTGTGGCCCGTGTTTTATGATCTCATAAACGAGCAGCGATGTTGTGAAACGTGTGTCTCTCTCTCTCTCTCTGTGTGTGTGTATGTATGTGTGTGCGCACGTGTGTGTGTGTGTGTATGAGAGAGTGAGGGGGTGTCTGGTGTCTGATAGGGATTTATCTCTCCCCCACCTCTTTGTCTAGATGTTGGAGTACTCCCCAGAGAGCCATGCCGGGCAGGCAGGAATCTCTGTCCACATTTCCACAGATTCTTCCCTTTCCCTCCCTCCCTCCCTCCCTCCCTCCCTCCCTCCCTCCCTCCCTCCCTCCCTCCCTCCCTCCCTGCCTGCCTGCCTGCCTGCCTGCCTGCCTGCCTGCCTGCCTGGCTCCCTGCCTCTCTGCCTCCCTCCCTCCCTCCCTGCCTGCCTGCCTGGCTCCCTGCCTCTCTGCCTCCCTCCCTCCCTCCCTCCCTCCCTCCCTCCCTCCCTCCCTCCCTCCCTCCCTCCCTCCCTGCCTGCCTGCCTGCCTGCCTGGCTCCCTGCCTCTCTGCCTCCCTCCCTCCCTCCCTCCCTGCCTGCCTGCCTGCCTGGCTCCCTGCCTCTCTGCCTCCCTCCCTCCCTTACACAAGAACTGAGAGGCACTGGTAGGAGCAAGGCTCACTCTCACTAGACTGTTTATCAGGAACTACCATTAGTTACGGAATAGATTGTTTTTTTTGCACCACGGTAACAAAACAGTACATTTTTATTAAATAATATAACACACAATACCAATGATCCAACCTTACAATTATGCTCCCTCTCAAACTGATGCCAATAATCTAATCATAAAACACAATGTTTTTTAACAGCACATTTCTTATTTGATCAGGTAAATACTTCTGTCTTGATTCAGCATTTGTGTGTTGAGAAAACCGCACAAGTAAAATGTTATACCAGGGCCCCTGTGCCTCTTTAGAGCAGGAATGGCTGAATAGGCTCTGGAGAGAAACAGAGCTGCTCCTAGAACCAGATTTTCCCTCTCACATGGGCCTCTCCATCCTGTGTACTGAACGCTGCATCTTTTCTCCCTGCAGATTTTCATCAACAATGAGTGGCAAGACTCTGTGAGCGGAAAGACCTTCCCAGTCTACAACCCCGCCAGCGGAGAGCAGATCTGTGAGGTCCAAGAAGCAGAGAAGGTATTGTAGAAAATAAAAACAAATCTGTAGTTTCTGCATTCCCATATCTTATATTTTCAGAAATGAAAACACAGATACTTTCCCTTGGAGTGTTTGAGGATTTGATGTTTGTTAGACAGAGCTACGCTTGGGTTTTCCACATGTGTTTCCTACCACCTCTGTCCTGGCATCCTCTCCTTCATGCATTATCCATGTGTGAGTTATGTGTCCAAAAAACAAGGAAAGCAAATGGGTAGGGAGTTTAGTCTAATGTGGTTTGGTTCTCTGGCTCGACTGTTCCTCCTCTCCTTTCCTAAATCAGCACCTCTGTGTGGAATAACTGAAGCAGAACAAGCCTTAAACATGCCAATGGAAGATCCATTAAGTATCATTCGGAATAGACAGATACATTTTATTTGTCTCAGTGGAGGTGGAGAAACACCTGTTAACTGGACAAGGTTCTATCATTAAACTGCGTACTGGATACGGTTTCTCTGTTTCTCTACCTCAGGCTGATTCAATCATTAAACTGTTTCTCTTCTACAGGCTGATGTGGACAAGGCGGTGCAGGCGGCCCGGCTGGCCTTCACCCTTGGTTCAGTGTGGCGGAGGATGGACGCGTCAGAAAGGGGTAGACTGCTGGCTAAACTGGCTGACCTGGTGGAGAGGGACAGTGCTTATCTAGCAGTGAGTCCTCCACAGTGCTCAAAGTCCAGATCCCGGACTTCTTCGTTTTTGCAACATGCTCAAAGGAACATGCACCATACAGTGCCTTAGAAAGTGTTCAGATTCCTTGACTTTTCACATTTTGCTACGTTACAGCCTTATTCTAAAATTGATTAAATAAATAAAAAATCCTTAGCAATCTACACACAATACCCCATAATGACAAAGCGAAAACAGGTTCTGAGACATTTTTACAAAATGTAAGAAATAATTAAAATGTATGTACTGTATATTTACATAAGTATTCAGACCCTTTGCTATGAGACTCGAAATTGAACTCAAGTGAATCCTGTTTCCATTGATCATCCTTGAGATGTTTCTACAACTTGATTGGAGTCCACCTGTGGTAAATTCAATTGATGGGACATGATTTGGAAAAGCACACACCTGTCTATATGTAGCGGGTCTGTTATGCACCACAGGAGAACCAAGAAATGAAGAGCGACACCATGGCTGTCTTTTTGGCTTTTATGTTGATCTGCAATAGTATTGTGAAAAGACAGGACAGGAACACATCAGTCTCCAATGCACCATCTGACAAGTTGTTCTACACAGGAGCATGAAGAAAGGTAAAACACATATCCTGTCTCACTTCCCCAATACATTGCTAGGTGCTTTCAGTGTTGACAGTACCAAAATACAACAACTCATGTACAAAAACAATGCAACACAAACAAGTTACAACGTGAAATCGCCTCTATCCCATTCAGACCTTAGAGGACCAAACTACATCTCCCATAATGCAACGCCAGCACCAGTCGGCAGCTCAGCTAACTGTCTGCATCACAGAAAGGCATGCTAGCTAGCAACAGCAGCACTCTGTAAATTATATTAATAACAACAATAAAACTCTGAAAGTTACGCGTTTCAATAGTCTCACACTCCCTTATAACAATATCTACAGCATTAACCTTGGGATGTTTTATTTATTTCACGTTATGGACTTTTACAAAGGAGTAATCTGCAACACATACCTTTCTCTCTCAGTGTTTCTCAGACTGAGGAGAACGGGAGCTACGGGTAGTACCAGGATGAAATAAAATACATTTAATGAAACAAAACCCGAAGATGTTAACATCATTCAGCTACTGTAGCTGCCTACCTAACATCAACAGGCATCACCAGTAGCGCAACAATTAAAAATAGAGACCAAAAGTAAAGTTCCTGGCGATCATAGCGATCTGACTCCCCCCTTCTGTCTGAACTTGGAATATTCCTGTTCGCGGGCTTTGGCCACTGACCCTCAACCTGGTTGTTCTGTTCTGCGTTGTGTACTATTCTAATCATTTGAAGTTTGATGGAATAACCATTTTAACTCTACTACATATATATGGTCCTATAGTTGACAGTGCATGTCAGCGCAAAAACCAAGCCATGAGGTCGAAGGAATTATCTGTACAGCTCCTA
The DNA here is from genome assembly GCF_901001165.1 of Salmo trutta. Classification (NCBI taxonomy): domain Eukaryota; kingdom Metazoa; phylum Chordata; class Actinopteri; order Salmoniformes; family Salmonidae; genus Salmo; species Salmo trutta. The sequence goes on from NC_042968.1 coordinate 19,561,036, forward strand.
GACAGGATTTTGTCAAGGTTCAGATCTGGGGAAGGGTACCAAAAGATTTCTGTAGCATTGAAGGTCCCCAAGAACACAGTGTCCTCCATCATTCTTAATTTGAATACGTTTGGACGCACCAAGACTCTTCCTAGAGCTGGCCACCCGGCCAAACTGAGCAATCGGGGGAGAAGGGCCTTGGTCAGGGAGGTGACCAAGAACCCGATGGTCACTCTGACAGAGCTCTAGTGTTCCTCTGTGGAGATGGGAGAACCATCCAGAAGGACAGCTATCTCTGCAGCACTCCACCAATCAGGCCTTTATGGTAGAGTGGCCAGACGGAAGCCACTCCTCAGTAAAAGGCACATGACAGCCCGCTTGGAGTTTTCCAAAAGGCACCTAAAGGACTCTCAGACCATGAAAAGACAGATTTTCTGGTCTAATGAAACCAGGATTAAACTCTTTGGCCTGAATACCAAGTGTCACATCTTTAGGAAACCTGGCACCATCCCTACGGTGAAGCACGGTGGTGGCAGCATCATGCTGTTGTAACAGTTTTGCTTCCGTCCCTCTCCTCGCCCCTACCTGGGCTCGAATCAGGGACCCTCTGCACACATCAACAACCTATCGCTCCACAAAATCCGCAGCCCTTGCAGAGCAAGGGAAACAACTACTTCAAGGTCTCAGAGCGAGTGATGTCATCAATTGAAACTCTATTAGCGTGCAGCCTGCTAACTAGCTAGCCATTTCACACCGGTTACCCTCACCCCTCTTTTGAACTCCTCCTTTTCTGCAGCAACCAATGATCTGGGTCATTTCACACCGGTTACACTGTGGGGGTGTTTATCAGCGGCCGGGACTGGGAGACTAGTCAGGATCAAGGCAAAGATGAACAGAGCAAAGTACAGAGAGATCCTTGATGAAAACCTGCTCCAGAACGCTCAGGACCTCAGACTGGGGTGAACGTTCACCTTCCAACAGGACAATAAACCCTAAGTACACAGCCAAGGCAATGCACAAGTGGCTTCAGGGCAAGTCTCTGAATGTCCTTGAGTGGCCCAGCCAGAGCGCAGACTTGAACCCGATCAAACATCTCTGGAGATACCTGAAAATAGCTGTGCAGCAATGCTCCCCATCCAACCTGACAGAGCTTGAGAGGATCTGCAGAGAGAATGGGAGAAACTCCCCAAATAAAGGTGTGTCAAGCTTGTAGCGTCATACCCAAGAAGACTCAAGGCTGTAATTGCTGCCAAAGGTGCTTCAGCAAAGTACTGAATAAAGGGTCTGAATACTTATGTAAATTTGCAAACATTTCTAAAAAACAGTTTTTGCTTTGTCATTACGGGTAATTGTGTGTAGATTACAGAATAAGTCTGTAACCTAACAAAATGTGGAAAAAGTCAAGGGGTCTGAATACTTTCCGAAGGCACTGTATATACAAAAGTATGTGGACACCCCTTCAAATTAGTGGATTTGGCCATTTCAGCCACACTCGTTGCTGACAGGTGTACACACAGCCATGCAATCTCCATAGAGAAACATTGGCAGTAGAGTGGCCTTACTGACGAGCTCAGTGACTTTCAACGTGGCACCGTCATAGGATGCCACCTTTCCAACAAGTCAGTTCACCAACTTTCTGCCCTGCTAGGGCTACCGCAGTCAACTGTAAGTGCTGTTATTGTGAAGTGGAAAGTTCTAAAAGCAACAGCGGCTAGGCCGCAAAGTGGTAGGCCACACAAGCTCACAGAACGGGACCGCTGAGTGCTGAAGCATTTAGAGAATAAAAATCATCTTTCCTTGTTTGCCACACTCACTACTGAGTTCCGAACTGCCTCTGGAAGCAACGTCAGCACAATAACTGTTAGTTGGGAGCTTCATGAAATGGATTTCCATGGCCGAGCAGCCGCACACAAGCCTAAGATCACCATGTGCAATGCCTAGTGTCGGTTGGACTGGTGTAAAGCTCGCCACCATTGGACTCTGGAGCAGTGGAAACGCGTTCTCTGGAGTGATGAATCAAGCTTATCCATTTGGCAGTCCATCGGACAAATCTGGGTTTGGCGGATGCCAGGAGAACGCTACCTGCTCGAATGCATAGTGCCAACTGTAACATTTGGTGGAGGAGGAATAATGGTCCGGGGCTGTTTTTCATGGTTCAGGCTATGTCCCTTAGTTCCATTGAAGGGAAATCTTAACTCTACAGCATACAATGACATTATAGACGATTCTGTGTTTGCAACTTTGTGGCAACAGTTTGGGGAAGCCCCTTCCTGTTTCAGTATGACAATGCCCCCATGCATGAAGCGAGGTCCATACAGAAATAGTTTATCAAGATCAGTGAGGAAGAACTTGACTGGCCTGCATAGAGTCCTTACCTCAACCACATCGAACACCTTCGGGATGAATTGGAACGCCGACTGCGAGCCAGGCCGAATAGTCCAACATCAGTGCCCGACCTCACTAATGCTTGTGTGGATGAATGGAAGCAAGTCCTGGAAGCAATGCTCCAACATCTAGTGGAAAGCCTTCCCAGAAGAGTGGAGGCTGTTATAGCAGCAAAGGGGGGAGCAACTCCATATTAATGGTCATGTAATGTGCCACGGAAGATCAGAGAAGGATCTTCATAAGACCCCCTTAAAATATAAATGTGTACATTTTTTACTGTAGATAATAATAATAATAACTTGTATCTTTTAGGCATATTTCTAGACATCCTATGTCACTTTACATTAACATAAATGTTTTCAATTTAAAGCATATGCTTCCAATAATTAATGGAAAAAAAAAAGATTTAAAACAAACGTATTGTGACAGAAAGATGTCAAAACAAGGGGACTGTTTTAAAAAATGCCGGAGAAAAGCACTACGTTTTTGCCCATGTGGTTATAATAGTGTTAAATCAACCTAATAACCCTAAGACTTAAAGGATGATTTATAACTTATAGGCAATGTAGCATGATGTTATTTTAGTATCACGTTTCCCCCCGGAGATAATGTTAAGACCCACTGTTTCTTGGAAAAAACAAAAAGACAAAGATTGTGTTTTAATATATATTTCTCTCCAGACTATAGAGTCCATGGACAGTGGGAAGCCTTTCCTGCCCACCCTGTTTGTGGACCTCCAAGGAACCATAAAGACGCTCAGATACTATGCTGGATATGCAGACAAGATCCATGGAACGTCCATTCCAATGGGTAAGTCCATTCCAACTCAGGCTTCCTGACAGTGGGTTATGTAACAAAAAGTACATTGAATTCTTATTCTCTTCAATTTCAACGAACTAGAACCCAGGCAGAATGTTACAGGTCAGAGGTATGTGGTGGATGCCAGTGCCAGGTGAAGATTACTAGTTAGCTAGCAGCAGATAAGCGGAGCACCGGGCTTCTCTCTGGGGGCCTGCGGGACAGGAGATGAGCTGTGCTGAGGGCACAGAGGTGATGTGAGCGTAAATATGGCTGCTCCCTGGCCAGTTATAAATCTGAGCCTTAATGGTCACCCTCCTGTTGAGACTGCCACCAGTGGAGCCCAGTGACAGGACTAAAGAGCGAGGGCCGCTGGCTGTTCTGGCTAATTTAGCCATTTGAAAGCGCCGCGACGGGGAGTCTATAGGAGTTAGGACAGCCACTCCACAGCTCTGTCATAGAGCAGCCATTAGCTGGGAGAGGGGTTGGGTGGGTTGGGGTGGTGTTGGGGTAGTAGTTGGTTCTCAAGGACCCACCTGAGGACCAGATGGGGTCTGCCCATTGAGGGCCTGGCATTAGGGAGTCTATATAAGTCATCCACACTCTTTTAACAGGCATGTTAAGTTATTGTTTAGTAGCCAAGAAAACAGAGAACCTAAGAAAGCAGTACTAGTACTGACAACCTCCTGAGACTAGCACTGTGGTCTGGTCGCTCTTCAAGCCCCTCCTGTGTTTCTTCACCAAACCCAGCCAGTCCTCAGCTTGTTCAGAGTTTGGCTTTAGCACTATTCCAATGTGCAGCAGTGTTACAGAGCAAACAAACAGAACTGTTTCTGTGGCCTGGGTGATGTTGAGATGTCTTATCTTGGCCACCAGGGAAGATGAAGCAATTGGCCAGTCCACCCTTGGGCCTTAGTTCCAGGTCCAAGCTCCTCCTCCTCCTCTCTGGAGCAATGTTTCATCAGCTGAAGCCTTAGCCATCCCGTTCTCATGAACATCACATAACTCTATTGTAATAAACACTGTTCAGTTTTCTACCACTCAATAGCGATTGTTATTACTACTGTTGTAGGGAACGAATAAACATGGCACACCCTCAACGAGTATCATCCTTTACTCTGGTAATGTAAGAGGAATGAAACTCTCCTTCCAACTTAACACCCACTGCTTTCTCCTGACTTTAAACAGAGTCACACGTATAATTTTGCTCAATGTAGTGTAACAAAAGAATGGTACTGTGTGATGTATTGCCTTTTTAGATCAAGATGAATTGTGTTGGTAAAAAGCACAACAAGGACACCTGGTGTTTTGATGTGTCATCCGGTCACTGCTCTGCTAATGTCTCATACAAGCTCATCTCCCAAACCCAGCTAGAGCAGAGGATAGTAACGAGCCTTGTTCTTGTGTGTTCCTCTACAGATGGAGACTATCTTACGTTCACTAGACACGAGCCCATAGGAGTGTGTGGACAGATCATCCCTGTGAGTGTGCCAGTTTGTTTTCTATTCAGATGGCTAGTCTCAGAGGACAAATCAAACAGTCACTCTCCCACATCTGCAAAACTTCCCACTCAATATGCAGAGAGAGGTGGATAGAAGGAAAGGTGTTGGGATGGTGGTGGTTGTGAGGTCTGAGACAGAGTCAACCCCTTTGTTAAAACATATTGTGCAGGTTCCTGGAAGTCTCTGACGTGCTTATCAGTGAGTGTATATTTGGGTAAATCTGTTGGCAGGCTGAGAAAGAGACTGTGTCAGGTCAGTATAAGCTCAGAGAGAGAGAGAGGGGAGGAGGAAGGGGGAGAGAGAGAGAGAGGGGGGCACAATGAAATAGACAAGGGACAGGAGGACAGAAGTAAGAACAGAGCATTGATTGTGCAAGAGCTTGAGGAAGCGTGTGTGGGTCTGTGCTGAGGCCTACTGGGGTTCAGTGTAAAGTAGAAATAACACCAGCCTGTGTAGTACCATGACACGCTCTAAGTACTGCACATGTGTTGCAATTTCCTTGTTTTCTCAGTGATGTGGGAAGAGAATAGATAGTGCGAGAGAACATTTCCCGTCATGACTACGTTGGGCAAGTGAAAGTGAGAGTCTATGAGTGAGTAAGCAATGGAATGTGTGGGAGAGCAGGGAGAGCAGTGACGAGTTATTGAGTATGAGGGAGCACCCTTTGTCAAGAGTCTGATGTCCTGTGTGTGTGGGGGGTGTTTATGTCTACAGTGGAACTTCCCACTGATGATGACTGCGTGGAAGCTAGGTCCAGCGCTGGCCTGTGGGAACACGGTGGTCCTGAAGCCTGCTCAGCAGACCCCCCTCACCTGCCTGTACATCGGATCTCTGGTCAAAGAGGTACAGTACAGCACAATCACCACAGTAACCCAATCCTTAGACCCTCTTTATCCACATCCTCCATGTCTTCTCTCTGTGTTCGGCCTCTCCCCTTCTCTGAGACAGTGTGTCTCTCTCGCCTCTTGTCTTTTTGATGTTCTGTCCATTCTCTCTAGTCTGCTGGTAGGGAGGTTGGGTTGGGTCCGGATTCCCCCACACTGCCTGTGGTTTTGCTTGGCTCTCCTGTCCTCTCCTCTAAAGCTTGTTTCCTCTCATATTGTTTTGACAGGCCGGGTTTCCACCGGGAGTCATCAATATTTTGCCAGGATTTGGGCCAACGGCAGGAGCTGCGATCGCTTCACACATGGGCATAGACAAAGTGGCTTTCACAGGATCAACTGAGGTAATTTCCATGAACAAAACGATTGACGGATAATCCACTGTCCATATTGCTTTCTTTAGTGACACAGTGACCAACATGTGCAGAGCAGCAGAGATGGAGGGCTGTGTAATTAGGGGACATTGGGTTCCTGTATTGAAGTCTAAATGACAAACAAACGGGGGCTTACATAAGCTGCGTGCCCTGTCATTACTTCTCACCACAGGGGGATCAGAGGTGAGCAGTCTGCTGCTGGACTTTAACACACACACACACACACACACACACTAATGTACAGATTAACACACACATATCTACACTGCACACACACACGCACACGCACACGCACACACACTAATGTACACATTAACACACACACCTACACTGCACACACACGCACGCACGCACACACACACACACACACACACACACACACACACACACACACACACACACACTAATGTACACATTAACACACACATCTACACTACACTACACACACACACACACATACTGTACATTCACTGACATACATAGACCAGTTACAGACAAACTGGCTCATAAGTGTCCCAGCCAGTGTAATGACAACCTGCTACTGTACCTTACAGATATTGAGTTGTCTATCAGGTCCCTGGAAAAACAGCCGCCTTCATAGATAGTGGAAAAATGTTGATGGAAAACTAGGAATGATCAAGGCCACACCGTGTTATGCAGGGAGCATTAGGAGATGTTGTGGTTGGATTGCATTCCTCCGTCTTGTGTGATCAGTCAGAATGACAGCCAATTCCATTAATGTAGATCATTTTATAAACATCTGTTATTGCTAACCACAAATGTACCCCCTCAGGCAGTAAGAGCACGTACAGTAATCTTAACATAATTATGAAGCGCCATAAATCAATGGATTTTATATGTTTTGAAATGACCTGCGTATATTTCACGTGTATCTGTCGTAAATGAAACAGGGTTTTGTAGTGTTTAGAGAAGCCCTAGAGTTTATAGAATCTTTGCTTTGACTCTGGGGATCTGTTTGGAGAGAAAAGGAGGAGAGTGACTGTTTGTGTGTGGTATTCAGCACCCACCAACACTGCTACGCATGTGCAGACATAATAGATTGCTCTTGGTGATAAGGGGACAAACAGAAACACTGTAACCAAAGCAAACTCACATACTATGGAGAAAAACATTTATTTAAATTGTCTGGTTGAATCAAATCCAGGCCTTTATTGAGAATATAAGAGATGAGTTTATTTTATTTTTTTGACCTAAATGTTGCAACATCTCTGTCAAGCCCTGTAAGGATGACAAAGACCCAGATGTCCAAATCATCTGAACTGTTATTAATGGGAACCTGAATGCAGTAATAAAGTTCATGAGAGTGAATAGGGTTTCAACTGATCCTCACAGAGTCCATTCATGCAGCCCGAACTTAAGTCATTGAATCATTTGATCAATGCTCCATTACCTAACCAATGAACATCCACAGGGCTTTGTCCACCATCACTTTACATGCTACCAGGCAGAACACACATACGAGCCTTCCTCTTTCTTTTTTACCATCGGCGGTTACAGAACATTTCCCCAAAAAGTGGCCAGTTGTCTTTAACTGCTTTCTCTGTTGTTGTTTCCTGTGATCTGGAGTCAATTACAGAGTGGATGAAGCGCTGCTGTGAGAGAATGTAGATGCCCAGACTGTGAGTCACCTTGGGTTTCAGTCACACCGGGCGAGAGGGGACAGTGGACACAGCATCCCCTGAGAGGCTGGAGGGGGTAGAGGGGGTGGATGGGTAGAGGCTTGAAGGGGGGGGTGTGGTTTCAGGTGGCCATTGCGTCAGCGGTCCCTCATCCTTGTACTCACACACACACAGGGCTGTGACTCTCCACAGTAGCGGCCCAAGTGGGAGCCAGCCCAGCGTGTCTCCTTTACACTTCAGTGAATGCACGCTAACGTCATGTTAGTCAGCACCCCTTGAGCCCCGCCATCAAAGACAGCGACAGCCAGGACAGCTTTAGAGAGCGTGCTGCCTGCCTGCTGCCTGCCTGCCAGAGGAAGGTTTGCCCTGCTCTCCCTATCACTCAGCTGCTCTACCACTCCAACCAGAACACTCAGCAGGCTGCCCTGCTCATTTCCTAACACAGAATAACGCCGTCTGGCAATATTGGGAAAGGGAGACATTCCAGTGTTAAACATTGTTCGTGCAAAGAGATGAGGCATCATTCTTTTCCACTGGGGAGAGTCTCATACGTTTTTTTCCTACTCCCTTGACTCCCTCTGTCTTCTCCCAGCGCTGGTCTTCTCACTATCTCCTGGAAAATAAAATCATGTGTGTCAGTGACTCCTGGGTGGACAGGAAGTGTGCTTGTTGGTTTATGGTTATGAATGCTGCTCGCTCTCTTTCTCAGGCTTGTCTCTATGTAATAAGGGTATATCTCATCTCATGGTGTTGAGAAATAATGTTGGGGTCAATACAATACATCAGTATAATAAGAGCAGCTGGGCAGACTCAAATACTCGCAAGCGATTCATTTTCACTGAGAGCTCACGCTATGCATTACTAGAGAACCACTGTTTTTACACGTCTCCACTGTGTGAGTCTGGAGGGAGACGGGAAAGGGCTGTGGAATTCAGCAGTATTTGGATAATGGTGAGAGCAGCACTTTTGATGAGGGGGAAATTGTGAACAGAGAAGTCGAAAGGAAAGCTCCTGCTGCTGTTTGATAAACACTCCCAACTCCTCAGATCATCCTCAGCATCCAGCGCTGCCAGCCAGGGCAGTGTAGGCTCACGTCGCACCAAACAGGCACCACTTTACAACTTATCACAGTTAGGTATTTCAATGTGCCACAAGCCCAGGCTGCTGCTGCCACCCACACAACCTGTGGTTGCTTCTTCCTGCGCTTGATTTAACAAGAGATGCTGTTCGCTGCTGAAACATCACTTTCTTTTCCTGCTGAAGCCTCCCAGAACCTGTAATAGATATTTTGGCTGTGTGTTTGGCACACTTGTGTTTCTGCGGGCCCAGTGGTGCGTCCCTTGTTTTGGGCCTAACCAACCTGCTAAGCTATTTAATGGCTGCATCCATTTAGTGATCCGGCCACAGGTCTGCTTGTGTCTGCGTGAGTAAACTAAACCCAAGCCCTGTTTCCTCCCCAGGTCGGCAAGCTGATCCAAGAAGCAGCTGGGAAGAGTAATTTGAAGAGAGTAACGCTGGAGCTAGGAGGAAAGAATCCCAACATTATTTTTGCAGACGCTGATTGTAAGTTTGATGACACTGTTTTATTAGTTCCTCTCGTTTCCCCATAGGTGGTCGTCCAGATGGACGCAGGGGTTCCCTATGTGGCGTTGCCTGATTTGAAAATGGAGTCGCGAGAGAAACGCTGAAATTAAATATGCACTAGATTGGGGTTGTAATAAACAGAGTAATTTCTGTTTTTTTTCCTGAAAATGTGTCTCTATCTTTTGAACCTTTTAAGCTTCAAAATATTATGAGCCCATCACTGTTTCCCTCTACAATGCCCACAAGCCGTGCAGGACTCATTAGAACAGAGAGGACAAGACCAGGCAATAAATCAGACTGGGAGAAAATAACATAATCAATGATGATGTTCTTCTCTACACAGAAGATCATACAAAATGAATGTCTGATGATCTTCTGAACTTTTCAATATCTTTCTAATCCATTTCAGTAACTTTAAACCATACTTCCTTCATATTGAAATACTGTCAAAAGCACTGTCAGACTGATTTGTAATAGACTGTCATAGCTCCAATTAAAAAAGGTAACATTGGCCATTGATTACATTACCTTTTTTTTTTACATGGTGGGGTCGCGAAAATATTTTGATATCAAAATGGGGTCGCGGGACAAAAAAGTTTGGGATCCCCTGCCTTAAAGACATTGTCTTGATAGAGGGCCGAGGGGGATTATTTACAATGTTTTGTCCAATAATTTAGTCTGACATGCAAAATGAGACAGCGGATATGTCCACATGGAGTGAGAGCTCTGGCATCTTCAAACGCTTCCACTGGGCTTCACAGGGCTGTGAAAACCAATGGATGGATGGCTCTCATGTTAGCTCTAAGTGTCTCACAGAACTGGAGGTGCCGGGGCTTTCAAATGCTTTCAGCAGCCACGAGTGGGGCTCCCCAAGGCCCGTAAATCAGGGGAATGGAACCTGCCCCGGCCGCCTGCATCAGCCGAGACCCATAAATCACTGGGCTCCGTTAACCCCTTGCGTGCCATGGCAGAGGCCTGTCTCTCAGGTGTCAGATAGCAAATGCGCAGCACAGAGAATAGCTGGACAGTGGTAGAAAACATTCTGACCATGATTGGAAAATGCATTTTGTGCATGTGTAGTGTATGTGCATTAATGATATTCACTTTTAATTCATGTAATTTGTAAGAACCATTTGGAATTTCATCAACATTTTTCAATATGTTATAATATACTACCACATGACGCTAAAATGAACTGTATACTGAGCCCCCCTCTTCCTCTTCTTCCTCTTCCTCAGTGGATCTGGCTGTGGAGCAGGCCCACCAGGGAGTGTTCTTCAATGCAGGCCAGTGCTGCACTGCAGGTTCTCGTATCTTCGTGGAAGAGCCCATCTATGAGGAGTTTGTGCGCAGGAGTGTGGAGAGGGCCAAGAGGAGGACAGTAGGAAGCCCCTTCGATCCCACCACGGAGCAGGGTCCACAGGTGAGGATAGAGGGCCATAGACCCTGCAAGGGAGGGAGGAGTCAAACAATACCCTCTATGTCAAAACATGTCAGTTATCGACTCAATATGTGCATGACTAAATATAATGTATTTTATTTACTGTATGTTAAATATGCTCTTTTGACTTTCCTTCTTGTTTGCTCCTTTTTCTCTCTCTCCTCTCCTCTCCTCTCCTCTCCTCTCCTCTCCTCTCCTCTCCTCTCCTCTCCTCTCCTCTCCTCTCCTCTCCTCTCCTCTCCTCTCTCTTAATCCAGATCAGCCAGGAGCAGCAGAGCCGTGTGCTGGAGTTTATTCGAAGTGGCATCAGTGAGGGAGCCAGGCTGGAGTGTGGAGGCAAAGCCCTGGGCCTGAAAGGATTCTTCATCGAGCCCACTGTCTTCTCCAACGTCAAGGATGACATGCGCATCGCAAAAGAGGAGGTACCGTAATACACTGACTGACTGGTACACTGAATGACTGATACAAAGTATGACTAAAACTCACAGTACGACTGAAACACAGTATGACTTTCCATGCCCTATGAATTTACAGAAGGTGGTTTCCAAATAAGTTAAAATGTCTATTAATGGCCTCGCCCCCCACATACTTAATGGTGTGACTAAGCAAGGATGTCATCATGGAATGTTTCAACATGTCATCTTACACATACTACTGACTGTCCACTCCAGATCTTTGGACCAGTTCAGCAGATCATGAAGTTCAAGACTATTGATGAGGTGATTGAAAGGGCCAACAACACAGAGTACGGCCTGGTGGCAGCTGTGTTCACCAGCGATATCACCAAAGCCATGACCATCTCCACAGCCATGCAGGCTGGCACCGTCTGGTAAGACCCTCTCATCATCATAGCGATCTATGTGTCCCTGGTTAACCCCATAGATCGTATAAAAGGTTGACTCATATTACTGTAGCTTTTTAAACGATAGCTCATACAGTATTCAACTACACTCCACTCAGCATGCTCTTCATTTAACCAGTCTTGACAGCATTACCATTCAACATGATACAACTATTAAACAAAGCAGAAGACTCAAAAGCCAATGTTTGATGTATGTTTTGTGTATTTCTTAGGATAAACTGTTTCAATGCCCTGAGCACGCAGTGTCCATTTGGAGGATATAAAATGTCTGGCAACGGGCGTGAATTGTAAGTATTCTTTTCTGTTTCCTAGCCCACTGTCTGAAAGTGCGTGACTAAAGCCAAGCAAGTATTCCTGTAAACTGTGTGCTTACAATAGAGAAAGGTTTGGTTGCAAAATATTCCCAAATGAAGCTTTGTACAATAAGCTTGCTACACTTCATTAGAAATCTGTTTTAACTGCCATTGTGTGTGTTTGTTTGTAGGGGGGATTGTGGCCTGAAGGAATACTCAGAGGTGAAGACCATCACCATAAAGATCTCAGCCAAGAACTCCTAAGGCGGCCGGCCACACCACACGTAATGGAGGAGGACTTCCTCTGAGGCGCACCACTGACCTTCTGACTGTCTGTCTGTGGTGGTAAAACACACTGATCATCCCAACTAGCCATGACCATGGGCAACTAACTCTATTGGCTGTGAAAACTCCCTGCCCCCTCCTCTCCCTCACCTCCCATGGGCATTCTTCACATCAACATCAGCTGTCTCCATCAGCCCGGTGTCCACTGGCAGTCTCAAGTTCACACCAAACCTCTCCTCCACCTACTGCCATCACCCACCTCCTCCACTAACCACACTAAAGCACTCGGAGAGACGATGGGAGAGGCTACTCTGTTCACGTCCCCCCAAAACCCCCCTAACCCCCAGGAGTTGGACACTCACAGACTTAAGCACCGCACCTCCATCCCTGCTTTGCCCCATGTCAGCTAATCATTGTAGCATGTTGGGAGGCAGTGTGGTCGTGTTGTATCATTGTCAAACCTCCTACTGTATGTTATTATGCATCATTGCTTTGATTTGCCAGGTAACATTCATGGAAGCATATCAGCTCATTCTAAGACCACTGAAGCTCTCAACCTCAGAAATGAATGGATGAGTCCATTGAAACTGTTAATTAGAATTTGTAATTGTTGATATCTAATTGTTCATGTTTTTATTTGAACTTTTACCACTTAACACTGTATGTCAATGTATGACCAATGTAAACGTGAAAACAAAAATGGTTAACCTCTTAAAAGCATTTTAGTCATACCTGCTAAGAAGAGGAGTAATGTATTTTAATCATAATGTAAGTTTCTTATCGATGTCCATTTATGTTCATGTTTATACAATTATTTACTATGAAATTATAAGATATAAAAAATGGACCATAGATTTTTTAGTAAAAAACGTTTTTTTTCTCTCAAAAACCTGGCTTGGCTGTGTTTGTTTCAATGCCATGGGAAGTAATATGTTGTGATATAGTGCAGTCACTGGCATCAAAGCTCAGTTTCCACATTCATGCTCCAGCTATCTCAGCTCTGACATATTGCTCGGATATTTCATGAGGTCGCACAATTTACAGTTCCGTTCTGGCCAGAGCTCTGAAGAGGGCAGACAGGGAGGGCCCCAAGTCTCGTTTTAATATTTAACTATCAGCAAGACAAAGCTGCTGTTGTAACTCATGGTGAAAAAGAAGAGGAGTTTACTCTCTTAACGAGGCATCTGGTGCAAGCATTATGTTATGTCTGAGGAGGAAGACACTAAGCTGCAACTGCAGTAACAGAGTTAACAGAGATGCTCTTCTGGTGATTATTACAATGTCTTGAAAATTAGTGTTAATCTTAACATTCATACCATGAAAGACAATTGTATATTTCTACAGTACGTAGGCCTGAGGATAAAACACAAACAATAACAGGCCAATACATCTGGTAGGTCCCTCCATGCAGCTCCTGCACAATAGCATTATAAACACTATGCTCTCTGGACACATATACATTTGCAAACAGATTTACTATTTGATATGCCAAAGACCCAATGAAGATAAGAGATCTAGGGCCAAGGGACCAATGAAAGGGATTAAGAATCAGAGAGTGTGCGAGAGGCCGCCTTGGAGGTGAGGAGTTGTGCAGATGTGAGCACCCTTCACTGAAGCCTTCCCTTGGCAATTGTCTTTTGAAATGTCAGGGTGGATTTTCCCACAATCCCCCTGCCTGTTGGTATCTGTAGTCATTCCAAAGGGTATGATGAAAAAGTGATCGTCTTATTACGGCACTCTGTTAGCTCAACAGGGAACGTCAGAGCAGGCCAGGGACACACAGACATAACCTCCAGTTAAGGACATCAGCTTGGAAACAAACCATACTGACAGGGACGTTCAACCTGCTGTTCAGACAGCTCCTTATCTCTCAAGCACCACGTTTTGGACTTCTGTCATCCCTCACATAGTGGAGAAGCTATTCTTTTTATCAACTTCAACAAAATGCTCACATACCTAATCAATCCATTTCTGTCTCAGTGTTTGTCTCAGATTCTGCTTCAGGATGGTCCTCTTCTATTTCTTTCCTCCTGAAAGGTTGTTTTTTGTTTTCAGCCCAGGCCTCTACTGTGCCATGGTATGCTTTAGCTATAGTGAGATGGATTGCGGCACTGTGTGTGTAATGAACACTCACGAAGGAGGGAGGACTGTATGCGTAGAGCTAAGAGATTGCAGGAAAGGTCTGATCCTTCTCACTAGAATGTTGTGCAACAGTTTCTATACAAGCGTTTCACTCCAGCAGAGTATGAGTCAAAGCTCAGTGAACAATCACTTCTCCAAAGCCTCATCATGTTTCCCTCTCCAAATGACATTGGTACAAGTTCAAGTGAACACACCAAACTTAATTGATATGAATGGGAAAGTTGGTTGTACATGTAGCGCTAATTACATAAAACCTCTGCAGTAGGGCGACATCTTTTCCACGGGCATATTGAAGATAGACATATTCCATGTGGACATTTTTTTGTGTGCACAGTAAAAACATACCAAAACATCAAATAGAAGCCACAACGCACCACAAACCTACAATAGAAAGCAAATACGTATTTAGAACAATAGATTTTTTTACAAATTTGTAAAAGTAAGTAACAAAAAAAACCATGTAATAAAAGCTTTCTTAAAAATGAGACTGCACTGTGATACCTTGTCAGGAATAGATCTTGATGAATGAATCAGTGACACCAGAAGTCTAATATGTAACATAAAATACATTTTCTATTAAGAAGTGTTATCCTTAAAGATTGGTCAAGCCTTTATGGGACAGACGATGTACAGGTTGATTTAAGCGCCGTCTTGGAATCACTCCAAGGTGATGATCCTATATCCATCAGGACCTGAATCCCCATATGAATGAACCGCTCTGTGTATTTATTGGAAATAGCACTTATGGTGTCTGATAAGTATCATTCACTAACCATTACCCTTTGGTCCTTAAACTGATTTATGAAAACCATTTGCATATAACCTTAACATCTATTGAATAGGGTGAAGGATTCAATATTGCTGTGAAAACTCTTAAATTCAACCAATGAGACATACTTTCCAAAGAATGAAATTACATAAATGATCTATGGATCATTTGTGTGGTTTGCCAAATAGATTCTGAGACGAATGCAATGTGTCATTTAAGCCGTAAGAACCTAAATGAGAATGTGACATTGCAGTCTTAAATGTTGTCATTTATCTTCATTAAGCTTAGAGGAGACCTTACCCATGCTTGAGTACTTTCTTGTCCATAGTGATGGGACAGAGAAGTTGACACCTAATGGACAGAGATCAGAAGAAGCTTTACCACTTTGTCCCTCTAGGGGGAGACACCTATTTCCATACCACTGCCTTCCTAGGGTCTCAATACAGATCAGTTTTGGCCTAATACCGTAGTAATTAAATGTAACATCAGCCCCATGACAAAGGGAAAATTAAACATATCTATCTCTACCCACAGTTTACATTTTCTTTATGCATTTTGTAATTTGACCAGTACATTCGTCATTGGCCATTATGCTTATTAAAGGATCAATGCAGCCATTTTTACATCAATATCAAATCATTTCTGGGTAACAATTAAGTACCTTACCGTAATAGATTTCCATAAAAATTGTCAAAAATGGCTTTTTAGCAAAAACCTATCTTTCAGGCAAGACTTTTGCTAAGACTGTCTGGGGGTAGTTTGAGTGGGGAGGGGGAAAATAAAAACTATCTGTTGTTGACAGAAAGGTTTAGAACTCTATTTGTTATTTGTCTATAAACCGATGTCACCATGGAAAGCCGAAACTCCCGCCCATGCAAACTTGCTGATTAGAATGTCCTGTGTAGATTGTATTTTCAATAAAACATTTTCACACGTTTACAGTGTTAGTTTCATCAGCTGTTGTGCAATATGTTATAAAACATAGGAAAATTGAATTTTTTATTGCACTGGGCCTTTAAATAATTGCAATAAAGTGATTTTTTTATTTGGCATAAGAAACTGTATTACTTTGTGCCAATGATATGCTAGATTATATGCAATTACATAATTAGGCACACGATAACTAATTTCAATTGTTGAAAAAGTTTCCATAATCCTATAAGGCCATTGATGACTCCAGAACAAACTGATGAAAGGTTTCATCATTTCATGATGCTCTAATAGTTACAGGGCCCCCCCCCTCCCCCCTCCCCCGTTTTGGTTTGTAGGGATGTAGACGAATCATCTAGCTGGTTATGGGTGAGGGTCTGACCCTGGTTCATCACACAGGTGGGCCAATTCTGGCTTCATCACTCAAATAAATAGGCCAGGGCAATCCAATTTCAGTCCTGGAGGTCCGAAACACTAATTCTGTTTCTACCTGGCAGGTACTCACCTGGTGTCCTAGATCAAATTAGTTCCTGAGTAGAGAGGAAGAATGATGAGAGATAGTGTAAACTAGGTCTACATACACTTTGTTAATATCAAGTCTCCCTCTTGGCTAAACGCTCACAGGGTAGCCTAGTTAATCCAAAGATAATAGATGGAACTTGTGCTGGCAGAAACCACAAGACCCATCTGTGTTTTCCAACTCCCTCCAACATAAACGGTTTGCCTAATACCACCACTGGTAAGCTGCTTCCCTACCGCAGCTGCTCTTCTAATCTAAGCGACCACGACAGGTAGCAAAGCAACCGTAAATCATGGCAGCATTGAGCACCTGGAACGGAGGTTTTGATTCCTCATCTGTGGATTCTATTTGCATGCCACTGGACAGCAGTGGAGATAAAGTTTGGTAAGATTGAAATGTGACCACATTCTATCCTATTCCATGGATCATGTTTCTGCTGTAGTGTTTTGTACATAGTGTAAGATCAAAGTGTTCTCATACAGAAGGCTTAAATCACTGCTCCTACAAGTACAAGGAAACATGCACTGTAGACAATGAGGATATAGGCAAATGTACTATCTCAGCTTTGGTTTTTCATTTCAGGACATCATATTGGAATATATCTGGAACAATGAAAGGATCTTCCCTTTGATAGACTAGAAAAGTGTTGATTTTTCATTGGAGATGATGAAAGGCCAACGTTCATGTATAAATTAAATTAATTGAATCCATTCAGTCATTTGTCTCCATTTCATCCCTCTACAATGTTCTAGTTATGTTGGACATTTTCACAGGATGTTCCTTTTTGAAAAGCTGTTATCTCAAACCCCCTTGTGACGACAATTACTTGATGAATATAAATTACAGCTCATAATCAGATATGCCAAAGGAAGCAAACTGGGACATCTTACTTTTTTAAGGAAAGAAAGGGGGAAGAGAGAAAGGAAAGTATTTAAGTCAATCTGGGTCTCTGCCAGTTTGACTGTAACCTTTGCTCTCTTGGTTTGGGAGTTAGCTAGTTTCCTCTGACATCACTCTCCGGGATCCACACAATAAAAATATGACCCCAATTGCATGACATTACTGCTTCCTTAAAAGCACATGGGAGAATTGTGTAAAAAAGCCTTCACAACTGCAGGCTGACTGCAGTTCCCAGCAAGCACCAGCTGCACAGCTGGTGTCCATGGGAGAGGCAGAGTGGATACACAGATTCCAGTCTGTTTTGGACGAGGGAAAAATATTTCATTGGGCAGGAGTACTGTACATTGGCAGACTACATATATAGGCTACATCCCTGCTATTATTATGACAGAGGCAGATCCGATATCTCTTTCACATACTCACATGACACTTACATATTTACATCATATTTACACAACATGTACTGTACCTATGATAAAGTGCAGGTAGTTCCTAATGTACTCATGGGGAAGTGTTTAGGGCTGGACACCTAGTGATACATTGCAACCTTTCAATTTGACCTGGGGAAGAGTAAAAAGTGATATACAATTCATTTTAAGCACTGTAGTAGTAGTGGCAGTCTACCTACTGTGATGTGAACCCTGTATTGGTATTAATTACTATATTACCATCATTTATGAGGAAGCACTACCTTCAAATTATTCAAACATAAGAGGGAATTCTGGTTAATTTACAAGCCAAATGGATTTAACTATGACAAAATTCTACCCGTTCTGTGCCAGCTTGATAAATTAAAAACCCCATTATCTTAGCATCCAGGCTCCAGTCCACACAGCAATAAACCTTAGTGAGCTCTTAAACTCCTGTGTCTAGTATATCGAACCCCCTGGAGAGTCTGGTTCTGAAATTTAAAGCAAATTGCTGTTTGAAATCAGTGCTTTTTTCTCCAAGCCTCAGATCTTAATTTGTTGTTGTAGCCTATTTTAGAAATATGAGCCAACTGCTAAAGCGCACACAAAAAGTGCACCTTGTGTGATTTTTTTTAATGCAAGCCAGATGTGAGCAAGAAGCATGGAAACAGGTGATGATAGCATTACTCTAGGATTGCACACAGATGGAAAAAGGCTTGAACCTATTCCTGTCTCGCTGTTGGGGTCATAAATAAATATTCTTTTGTCTCTTTCTGATGAAATTACTTCTATATGAATTGGGCCAGACCAACTCCTGGTCTTGTGTAAACGTGGAGGGCCAAAGGGCTGCTCTCAGGGCTAAAGTCTTCTCTCAGGCAAGACAAATAATTCATTTTGAGTTTTTTGAGAATGCGATTTAGTATTACCTAGAAAATCAGCACGCCCATGTGAAGCGATACCTCGCAGGTAGGGAGATCCACATCGCTTCAGAATGAAGGAGCTGAAGTTTAGCTCATCGAGGCCTAACAGATACAGTATGGCATCATGGCTGGCGCTATTACCTCAGTGTGTATATTTTGCCATATTTGTGTGTGTGTTTGTGTGTGTGTGCGTAAGTGCATGCGTGTGTTGGTGTGTATGTGCACGCTCCTGTATGTACATATAGGCCTATGGTTTCAAGCTTTGGTTGATTTCAAATGAAATCCTCAAGCTTATCATTCCTATGTTAGAGTCATGTCTCCATCTTAACCAGAAATATATCAAAATTAAAGAATACGACAAAATCTAATCAAACTTTTGAAAGTGCATTTAAAGTTTGATTAGATTACATTTGAAGGAGATGTATTTTCTACTTGGATAGTTCCATCAGTGCCACTGACTTAGTCTGGCTTTAATTCCAGTTTGACGACAAATGTATAAACGATATTTTGGATTCACATCTTCATCTTAAAAGTTAAAGAACAGGAAACTTTAAATGCAGTTTAAATAAAGTTGAATTTGAGTCCTATTCTTTACCTTTGATTATTGGTTGAGATGGAGACGTGAATCCAACATATACATTATTAATTTGTTCACAAACATGAATTTACAGACAACCAAACACAATTCAATATCGCTGGCCACATTTTCAGGTTAGCCTACTGTAACTATAAATGTCTTCTTATGTCATCATAGAAAGTGTGCATGTTCAAGATAGCATGCAAAGGTCGCAGGTCTGTTGAGATCTTCACAATGTCTATAATAATCTGCGCAGAGTCTTGAACAGTATTGATCACTTGCGCTAGGCCTATGTACTTTTAATGTCATCTCAACTACAATCCAGGGCATTTGGTTGTGCTGTTAGATGAAGCACAGTGATAACACATTAAGTTGTTGTATAAATACAAAATATCTGCCAGTTGTATTCCCATTTGAACTTTATTGTGCTTTTAAATGGTTGAAAGCGCAGTGACTCTTTTCTCTGTATACATCAATGATGTCGCTCTTGCTGCTGGTGATTCTCTGAAACACCTCTACGCAGACGACACCATTCTGTATACTTCTGGTCCACTTTGGACACTAACAAACCTCCAGACGAGCTTCAATGCCATACAACTCTCCTTCTGTGGCCTCCAACTGCTCTTAAATGCAAGTAAAACTAAATGCATGCTCTTCAACTGATCGCTGCCCGCCCATCTAGCATCACTACTCTGGACGGTTCTGACTTAGAATATGTGAACTACAAATACCTAGGTGTCTGGTTAGACGTAAAGTCTCCTTCCAGACTCACATCAAGCATCTCCAATCCAAATTTAAATCTAGAATCGGCTTCCTATTTCGCAACAAAGCATCCTTCACTCATGCTGCCAAACATACCCTCGTAAAACTGACTATCCTACCGATCCTCGACTTCGGCGATGTCATTTACAAAATAGCCTCCACCACTCTACTCAACAAATTGGATGCAGTCAATCACAGTGCCATCCATTTTGTCACCAAAGCCCCATATACTACCCACCACTGCAACCTGTATGCTCTCGTTGGCTGGCCCTCGCCTCATATTCGTCGCCAAACCCACTGGCTCCAGGTCATCAATAAATCTCTGCTAGGTAAAGCCCCGCCTTATCTCAGCTCACTGGTCACCATAGCAGCACCCACCCGTAGCATGTGCTCCAGCAGGTATATCTCACTGGTCACCCCCAAAGCCAATTCCTCCTTTGGCCACCTTTCCTTCCAGTTCTCTGATGCCAATGACTGGAACGAATTGCAAAAATCACTGAAGCTGGAGACTCATATCTCCCTCACTAACTTTAAGCATCAGCTGTCAGAGCAGCTTACAGATCATTGCACCTGTACATAGCCTATCTGTAAATAGCCCACCCAACTACCTCATCCCCATATTATTTCTTTCTTTGCTCCTTTTGCACCCCAGTATCTCTACTTGCACATTCATCTTCTGCTCATCTATCACTCCAGTGTTTATTGCTAAAATGTAATTATTTCACCACTATGGCCTATTTATTGCCTTACCTCCCTAATCTTACTTAATTTGCAAACACTGTATATAGACTTTTATATTGTGTTATTGACTGTTCGTTTGTTTATTCCATGTGTAACTCTGTGTTGCTGTTTGTGTCGCACTGCTTTGCTTGATCTTGGCCAGGTCGCAGCTGTAAATGAGAACTTGTTCTCAACTGGCCTACCTGGTTAAATAAAGGTGAAATAAAATAAATTAATAAAAATAAGACATTTAGATGACAACTAAACCAGGAATATGACATTCTTTTTACATTGGAATTTGGTTGAGCCTTTAGATGCTTGAAAGCATAGTAATAACACATGGAATTCAACAAACTTCAGCCTGTCTTTTTGAGTGGGTAGATAAGGTTGAAATCTCATTGATCAACGTCTCAACCAAATATTACCATCATTTCCACGTTGAAATGACTTGGTGTGCCCAGTGGGATGGTAGTTTTATTTTGACTCCTGGGTATATCCACTCTCCACAGAGATGTTCTCTCCTTCCTCAGTCATGTGGTTCCAGCTTCACCAGGGGAGAGGAGTTCAGCCAGTCAGTCTTCCTGTTTCATAGTGCGGGTCTTTTATTTAATGTATTTATCCTTTATTTAACTAGGCAAGTCAGTTAAGAACAAATTCGTATTTACAATGACGGCCTACTGGGGAACAGTGGGTTAACTGCCTTGTTCAGGGGCAGAACGACCGATTTTTACCTTGTCAGCTCAGGGAACGCTCTAACCACTAGGTTACCTGCCGGGTCTACAGGAGACAGGTCTGCTTCACGTCAGGTGAAATGACTGCTGGGAAGGGAGTGTCTCCAGCAATCAGCCTTGATGAGGCAGCCAGTGGAGCTGTCCTGTGAGACAGAGGAAAGCCACTGAACGTGTCAGACTGGCTGCAAAGGCGATGGACATAGAGCAGACCTCTGCATTAAGGCAGGCTGGCCACCCCTGAGAGATGGGTATTTAGCCAGCAATTATGCATCTCACAGGACTGGGGGAGTCAACGAAAATGTCCCCCTCAACCTCAAAACTTGTGGAATGTTAATCTCGTGACCTCATCTCATGAGTTAAACGTTTGCATGCACAGCCTCTGAGAAACATGAACAGAACATAAGCAGGGAAATAAAGAAAACGGCTCAATGTAACATTGTCATTTCCTTAATCAGGGAGTTCACTTTGAGTCATAAGAACGTATGGTTTCAGAAGTCGTAAAAAACATTGTTCATTGTTTTAAAAAGACTTAGGTGACTTACAGCAAAGGGATTTACAGTGAAGTGACACCTCCCAGACAGGGAAGGCTATCCCTGGAGCTACCACAAGAGAGCATAGCTGGCCGGCCGCCTGGCCCCACGCATCCATCCCCTCTCACAGCATAGCACCACCTTCCTGCTGTCACAGTCACACACAGGTTTAAAAGCCCTGGCTTTGAACACAGAGCCAGGCACAGGGAAAGTGACAAGCAGAAACCCCCCAAAGACAGACAGCCGTCCAAATGGGGCCACCCTGTCCACATTCATTGGCAAATTGCTGGCCAGCAAGCCATTTGGGAGAGTGGTCGTTCACGTCGATAGACTCATAAGAAAGCGACACGTTGGCTCAGTGTGTTGTCACTGGACTACGTGACAAATAGGGAGCTCCTAAATCATTACATTACAGTGTGAAATTATTGATTGGCACAGCAGACGGCCTGATCCAGGGAGAGTTAAAGATGCTCTCTGTTTTGGATCTCACCCGTTCTGTAACATGTTTATGCAGCTGGATAGTTTTATTGGCCGAATTTAATTAAGTTGTGATAATTGAGCTTAAGTACCATGCTCAAGGGTGCACTAGCAGCACCGCACCTGTCAGGGTGTTGGGCTCTAGTGGGTGTTGCGTCACATTCTTATTTAGTCTATATTAAACTGTATCAGTGTCATTAAACTTACAATTAAAATGACTATAGACATTTATATAGGCTGTATTAAAAGCTGAGCATTCAACATAGTGGTTCAATTGGGCCGGAGCCAACCCACTGGACAAAAACTGGCTGAATCAACGTTGTTTCCACGTCATAAAAAAATATTAAAAAATACATGTGATGACATTGAATCAACTTGGAAGACGGATTGGATTTGCAAAAAGTCCTCAACGTTAAGGAATATATTTTTTTTAACCTAAATCCAATGACATGGTGCCATTTATTTTTTCTTTCACGTTGAATTCATGTTAGATGACAAATGTAAATCAAAACTAGACGTTAAAATGAAGTCTCTGCCCTGTGGGAATCTTACTGTTAACTTACAGTAACCCTAAACCTAGCTTCATGTCTAAACCCCGGCTCAAACCTAACCCTAACCCTAGCTTCATGTCCAAACTCTGGCTCAAACCTAACCCTAACCCTAGCTTCATGTCCAAACTCCGGCTCAAACGTAACCCTAACCCTAGCTTCATGTCCAAACCCCGGCTCAAACCTAACCCTAACCCTAGCTGAATCTCCATGGCTTGGTCTATACCATTGAGACTTGAGGACAGACATGTTATTTAGATATTGAGCTTTCCCTCGTTTTGGAACTGTAAATTAGGAGCTACTAGCGCTGTAAAGCTTAGTGACAGTCTGCACGAGAGGATCAACTCATTTACTTTACCATGCAGCACAGCACAGCGTGGGGAGAACACAATTCACATCTTAATAGATCAAGGGCTTCTCTTTGTCCCTGCAGCCGCACAGCCTCTGTGACTCACAATGGCGTCAGCGAGGATGTTGGGCTGGCGTGACACATGACTGGAGAGCACAGCTGACCACCTGACCTCCCACTGGTGCCTGGGGAACACACACACAGCTGCCTGAAAACCACTAATTGTGCCTCTTCCCTCCGTAGTGAAGGCAGATGCACTTGCGTGTTCCTTAAATCCCCACCCATTCTATATTTAATTAGTATTGTTCTGTTTTGATGCACACTGGGCATTCACACACACAAACACATCTTAAATATGTAGACAGAAGTGTTTGTATCAATTCCCAGTTCATTGTTTTTTCCCAAATAGCTTTTGGAATAAGAGATCTATTTACTCATCCATTCACTCAACCATCCCTCCATTTATCGCTCCATTTATCCCTCCTTCGTATCTATCTGCACGCCTGTCTGACTTACATAGTTCCATACTTACTGTATATATTTAACTTCCAAGTCTTACTCTTAACATTAAAATAGTTGTGAAACAAAAAGGAGATGCATTGTTGGACAGATATACTGTAGCAAGGGATTTAGATTGAGTAGATTGGATTTGAATGTTATGGCAATATTCTGGCAACTTAATGGAATTTTACATCAAAGCTGTTTATATATTCGGGACTTATGATTTACGGCGCTGTCCTTCAACCATTTCCCCCCAGAAAATACAGCTGCGAAGCTATAAAAACCAGAGGAAATTGGATTTGACAGTGTTTTTCATTCTCTCATCCCCCCAAAATAACATTACCTCTGATTTCCCATCTCTGACAACCGATGAGAGGAGGAGGGCAAAAGCTACGTTTACAACTGCAGATCCTCATTTGGAAAGGTGGCCAAGACAAGATAGAGAAAAAAAATAAACAGTCGCCGGCTGTGGCCATTCTTCAGCGAGTGCTAGAATGTTCCAGCCCTCCAACCACTGGGATGGAGAGTCTTGGTTAGTGATGACAACTCTGATCTCTTCCCTCTGCAGGCACTCTCCTTTGACGAAGCCCAGCACATCTCTTTACTACTGGACAGAGCAATCAACCCCCTCTCTCTGTGTCACATGCACAAGTGCACACCCAGCGCACGCACGCACGCACACACACACACACACCAAGACACACACACCTACTACACCGTGGGCCATTTGTGTTGTTAAGTGTGTGCTAAATGCTACAAGGTGATTATCAGGGGGGGCAGCTAATTGCCTGTAAGAACACCTTGGCTGTTGTGACTCTCACAGTGCTCCTTGAACTTCAGTGGAGAGGCCTCACTGTGCTGAGAGTTCCCAAGCCCTGTCAGTGAGCCTCAATACAGTCCGTAACTACAGGCAACAGACATCCAATTAAATATTTTGGACTGGAAATATAAACAATAAAAATATGATACTTTTTGATCATTGTATCTTGGAGACAGCTGAGCTCTAAGTCTTTATTGGGGATTGTTTGCTTTCACAACTTTGCCTTGACACAAATCATGCAACATTTTCACTGCTTTGAAAACATTGTATAATGGAAGGGTATTGTGAACATTGTGTTTTACAAATCCTGTCCAGAGTATGACAGAGCCTCCCCTTCCTAACAATGGAGGAGGAGAACAGGGCTGATGGGATGAACATATTTCCATGATGCACTATGGTCACTTCTTATCTATAATGTAGTTATCCAGGTTATTATAGTTTTGTGTCTTTATGTTAGTTTTTACTTCTATTTGTTTTTTGATTTTTGGGGGAAATTCAGTTTAGTTGAAGTTAGTTTTCTGACTTGATTTACTAGTTTTTATTCCGTTTTTGTTTGATAAAAACATTTATATTTTGTTTTTATATTATTTAGTTTCAGTTTTAGTGTTAGGGACATAAAGTAGCCTATGCATGGGAGGCTAGGAGCCATGTATGTGTTGTAGGATCTATTTATTGCCTGTTAGCTAGTGATAGCTAGTAGTCTCCTGTTAGCTAGTGATAGCTAGCATTCTCCTGTTAGCTAGTGATAGCTAGTAGTCTCCTGTTAGCTAGTGATAGCTAGCATTCTCCTGTTAGCTAGGGATAGCTAGCATTCTCCTGTTAGCTAGTAATAGCTAGTAGTCTTATGTTAGCTAGTGATAGCTAGCGGTCTCCTGTTAGCTAGTGATAGCTAGTAGTCTTATGTTAGCTAGTGATAGCTAGCGGTCTCCTGTTAGCTAGTGATAGCTAGTAGTCTTCTGTTAGCTAGTGATAGCTAGCAGTCTCCTGTTAGCTAGTGATAGCTAGTCTTCAGTAAGCTAGTGATAGCTAGCAGTCTCCTGTTTGCTAGTGATATATATTAGTCTCCTGTTAGCTAGTGATAAGCTGGTAGTCTCGGAAATTCCAGACCTAGAGCAAAAAATAAATAAAATAAAATGTTATTTCTCACATGCTTTGTAAACAACAGTGAAATGCTTACTAATGGGTACATTTCCAACAATGTAAAGTTAAAGATAAAGATACAAAATAGAAAATAAAAATTGAAATAGTGACACGAGGAATAAATACACAGTGGATAACGAATAACAATAACAAGTCAAAAATAGCATGGCTATAAACAGGGAGTACCAGTCCCGATGTGCAGTCGATGTGCAGGGGTAAGAGGTAATAGAGGTAGTTATGTACATATCGGAGGGCGTAAAGTGACTTGACAACAGGATAGATACAGTGCATTCAGAAAGTATTCACAACCCTTGACTTTTTCCACATTTTGTTGTGTTACAGCCTGAACTTAAAATTGCTTAAATTTAAAGTTTGTGTCACTGCCCTACACACAATGCCCCTTAATGTCAAAGTGGAATTACGTTTTAAATTTTTTACTAATTAATTCAAAATGAAAAGCAGAAATGTATCTAGTCAATAAGTATTCAACCCCTTTGTTAAGGCAAGCCTAAATCATTTCACAAGTAAATATTAGCTTAACAAGTCACATAATAAGCTGCATGGACTGACTCTGTGTCCAATAATAGTGTTTAACATAATTTTTTAATGACCACCTCATCTCTGTACACCACATATCCAATTATCTGTAAGGTCCCTCAGTTGAGCAGTGAGTTTCAAAAACAAATTCAACCACAAAGACCAGGGAGATGGGTAAAAAAAAGCTGAATATCCCTTTGAGCATGGTGAAGTTATTAATTACACTTTGGTTGGTGTATCAATACACCCAGTCACTACAAAGATACAGGCACCCTTCTTAACTCAGTTGCCGGAGAGAAAGGTGAGGCCAATGAGGGAACATTTTTTACTTTATGTAACTTTATGTCCTGAATACAAAGTGTTATTTGTGGGCTATACTTGGCCTTGTCTTAGGACGGTAAGTTGGTGGTTGGAGACATCCCTCTAGTGGTGTGGGGCTGTGCTTTGGCAAAGTGGGTGGGGTTATATCCTGCCTGTTTGGCCCTGTCTGGGGGTATCATCGGATGGGGCCACAGAGTCTTCTGATCCCTCCTGTCTCAGCCTCCAGTATTTATGCTGCAGTAGTTTGTGTCGGGGGGCTATGGTCAGTCTGTTACATCTGGAGTGTTTCTCTTGTCTTATCCGGTGTCCTGTGTGAATTTAAATATGCTCTCTCTAATTCTCTCTTTCTCTCTTTCTTTCTTTCTCTCGGAGGACCTGAGCCCTAGGACCATGCCTCAGGACTATCTGGCATGATGACTCCTTGCTGTCCCCAGTCCACCTGGCCATGCTGCTGCTCCAGTTTCAACTGTTCTGCCTGCGGCTATGGAACCCTGACCTGTTCACCGGACGTGCTTGTTGCACCCTCGACAACTACTATGATTATTATTATTTGACCATGCTGGTCATTTATGAACATTTTAACATCTTGACCATGTTCTGGTATAATATCCACCCGGCACAGCCAGAAGAGGACTGGCCACCCCTCATAGCCTGGTTCCTCTCTAGGTTTCTTCCTAGGTTTTTGGCCTTTCTAGGGAGTTTTTCCTAGGGAGTTTTTCCTAGCCACCGTGCTTCTTTCACATGCATTGCTTGCTGTTTGGGGTTTTAGGCTGGGTTTCTGTACAGCACTTTGAGATATCAGCTGATGTACGAAGGGCTATATAAATAAATTTGATTTGATTTGATTTGTTATGTTTGGGGAAAATACAGCACAACACGTCACTGAGTACCACTTCATAATTTCAAGCATGGTGGTGGCTGCATCATGTTATGGGTATGCTTGTCATCAATAAGGACTAGGGAGTTTTTTAGGATAAAAATAACCTGGTTCAATTTGCTTTCCAACAGACACTGGGAGACAAATTCACCTTTCAGCAGGACAATAACCTAAAACACAAGACCAAATATACAGTGGAATTGCTTACCAAGACAACGTTGAATGATCCTGAATGGCCTAATTACAGTTTTGAATTAAATCGGCTTGAAAATCTATGGAAAAACTTTAAAATCTTGAAAAGCTTGGATAATTTTTTTGAGAATAATGTGCAAATATTATACAATCCAGGTGTGCAAAGCTCTTAGAGACTTACACAGAAAGATGTCTGTAATCGCTGCCAAAGGTGATTTTAACATGTTTTGACTCAGGGGTGTGAATACTAAAATAAATTAGATATTTCTCATTTTTGTGTGTGTGTGTGTGTGTGTGTGTGTGTGTGTGTGTGTGTGTGTGTGTGTGTGTGTGTGTGTGTGTGTGTGTGTGAGTGTGTGTGGCGTCAGTAGGCATGTTATGTGTGTGTGTGTGTGTGTGTGTGTGTGTGTGTGTGTGTGTGTGTGTGTGTGTGTGTGTGTGTGTGTGTTGGGGTGTCAGTGTAATTATCTGTGAGTGTGTGGACCATGTTAATTCCTTAGTGATGTGGACACCGAGGAAGCTCTCGACCCTCTCCACTACAGCCCGATCGATGTGGATAGGGGCGTGCTCGCTTCATTCCTGTAGTCCACGATCAGCTCCCTTGTCTTGCTGACGTTGAGGTAGAGAATGTTGTCCTGGCACCACACTGACAAGTTTCTGACCTCCTCCCTATTGGTTGCCTCATCATTG
The DNA here is from genome assembly GCF_901001165.1 of Salmo trutta. NCBI lineage: Eukaryota > Metazoa > Chordata > Actinopteri > Salmoniformes > Salmonidae > Salmo > Salmo trutta. The sequence goes on from NC_042968.1 coordinate 19,589,423, forward strand.
TCGGTGATCAGTCCTACCACCATCGTGTCATCAGCAAACTTGATGATGGTATTGGAGTCATGTGCGGCCATGCAATCGTGGGTGAACATAGAATACAGGAGGGGACTAAGCAAACACCCCTGAGGGGCCCCTGTGTTGATGGTCAACATGGCGGATGTGTTGTTGCTTACCCTCACCGCCTGGGGGCGGCCCATCAGGAAGTCCAGGATCCAGTTGCAGAGGGAGGAGTTCAGTCCCAGGGTCCTGAGCTTGGTGATGAGCTTGGAGGAGACGATGGTGTTGAATGCTGAACTGTACTCAATGAACAGCATTCTGACACATGTATTTCTCTTGTCCAGGTGGTTGACGGCAGTGTTGAGTGCAATAGAGATGACGTCATCTGTGGATATGTTTTGGCACTATGCGAATTGGAGTGGTTCCAGTGGGTCTGGGATGATGGTGTTGAGGTGAACCATGACCAGGCATTCAGCATTAAGTTTGGGGAGGATGTCAGATTCTCTTGGACATTTAGAAAAACTTTGTTCTGGGGAGGGTCCTCTTCAGACAGACAACTCTGCCAACAAATCATAAGTTCGGGTAGGTGGGCCAAGCCTGAAAAATCTAAATCTTTTCGTAGCCTGACATCTCAGAACGTCGAATTCGAAAACAGTTTGCTGGCAAAACCTTTGCATTATCTACCTTCACTAAAACCACAGCAAACTAGCCACTTGCAATACACTCATTAAATACACTCACTAAAAATAACCTCCATATTCTCCATCTACTTTGTGTCCGGATGTTTACGCTAGAGCAACAAGCGGATAAGGCGGGGATGTCACCGGATAAGGCAGTGACGGTCATCCCTGTTCTGACTGCTCCTCTCCTTCCCGACGCAGGTACTGTACTTGTACAGATGTGTATGCTGAAGCATTGGTACATTGTGGGAGGCAACCCATCTGTCTAGAGAGATAGATAGTGATAGTGATGCACAAGTTAGACCTACTTGAAACATTGCCATCTCCTGGCAGAATTTACCTGCCATATTCAGAAGCTTGAAAACCCCATTGGAAAAAAAGGTTAGAAGAGAAAAAGCTACAACTGAAGATAATGTTTTTTATTTTATTTTGTAGTCAAAGATAGTTTCAGTATAGTTTTAGTTTTGAAAGAGGTTTCTTAATTATTTTATTTGTTTACTAAATTGTTTTTTCATGATTAGTTTAATGATTCCTGCAACATCTGTAGTAAACCTAACAGGTTGGCCATCCAACGTAACTAAACGTAAGAAACGTCCCTTTTTCAGGACCCTGTCTTTCAAAGATAATTCGTAAAAATCCAAATAACTTCACAGATCTTCATTGTAAAAGGTTTAAACACTGTTTTCAATGCTTGTTCAATGAACCATAAACAATTAATGAACATGCACTTGTGGAACGGTCGTTAAGACACTAACAGCTTACAGACAGTAGGCAATTAAGGTCACAGTTATGAAAACTTAGGACACTAAAGCGGCTTTTCTACTGACTCTGAAAAATACCAAAAGAAAGATGCCCAGGGTCCCTGCTCATCTACGTGAACGTGCCTTAGGCATGCTGCAAGGAAGCATGAGGACTGCAGATGTGGCCAGGGCAATAAATTGCAATGTCCGTACTGTGAGACGCCTAAGACAGCGCTACAGGGAGACAGGACAGACAGCTGATCGTCCTCACAGTGGCAGACCATGTGTAACAACACCTACACAGGATCGGTACATCCGAATATCCCACCTGCGGGACAGGTACAGGATGGCAACAACAACTGCCCGAGTTACACCAGGAATGCGCAATCCCTCCATCAGTGCTCAGACTGTCTGCAATAGGCTGAGAGAGGCTGGACTGAGGGCTTGTAGGCCTGTTGTAAGGCAGGTCCTCACCAGACATCACCGGCAACAACGTCGCCTATGGGCAAAAACCCACCGTCGCTGGACCAGACAGGACTGTCAAAAAGTGCTCTTCACTGATGAGTTGCGGTTTTGTCTCACCAGAGGTGATGGTCAGATTCAAATTTATCGTAGAAGGAATGAGCGTTACACCGAGGCCTGTACTCTGGAGCGGGATCGATTTGGAGGTGGATGGTCCGTCATGGTCTGGGGCAGTGTGTCACAGCATCATCGGACTGAGCTTGTTGTCATTGCAGGCAATCTCAACGCTGTGCGTTACAGGGAAGACATCCTCCTCCCTCATGTGGTACCTTTCCTGCAGGCTTATCCTGATATGACCTTCCAGCATGACAATATCACCAGCCATACTGCTCGTTCTGTGCGTGATTTCCTGCAAGACAGGAATGTCAGTGTTCTGCCATGGCCAGCGAAGAGCCCGGATCTCAATCCCATTGAGCACGTCTGGGATCTGTTGGATCGGAGGGTGAAGGCTAGGGCCATTCCCCCCAGAAACGTCCAGGAACTTGCAGGTGCCTTGGTGGAAGAGTGGGGTAACAGCGAGAACTGTCAAATCTGGTGCAGTCCATGAGGAGGAGATGCACTGCAGTACTTAATGCAGCTGGTGGCCACACAAGGTACTGACTGTTACTTTTGACTTTGACCCCCCCCTTTGTTCAGGGACACATTATTCCATTTATGTTAGTCACATGTCTGTGGAACTTGTTCAGTTTATGTCTCAGTTGTTGAATCTTGTTATGTTCATACAAATATTTACACATGTTAAGTTTGCTGAATATAAACGCAGTTGACAGTGAGAGGACGTTTCTTTTTTTGCTGAGTTTACATATCCAATCCCTTGGTGGTATATTATATATTCCATTTAACTATTGCATGATAACCTTACATAGCACACTGGGTAAAAAAGAAAGACTGATTATTTATCTTTTCTGTCTTGCCTAATGTGTGAACCCATTAGTGAGTCCGGTGCATGGGAGTTTATGCATGTGGCTCCAGCTGAAAAGAGTGCCAAAATACTCAGGTTTTTTAAAAATTCATTTATTCAGATTTGCCAGCGTTGTTTTCCTCTTTAGGTCTCTTAGAGACTGGTTTTACACTGTCTACACGCATTACTTCCATAGCCGGTTGAAGGCTGATCCTGTCACCCACATTTTGTGTGCAGCTGGGCCACCCAGTCTGGACGTGCCTCTAGCATGTCATCCCTCTGTGTGGTCCTCACAAAAGAGAAACAGATAGATGGAGGGAAATGTAGGGAAGTGCCAACTAAGAGAGAGATGTTTCAAAATCTGACACTGTCATTTCTGGGCAAGGAGGGGAGGGGAAAGGAAGGGAAGGAAAAGGACGGAAGAAAAAAGACAAAGCATAGGAAGAAACAGAATGTGTTGTGAGTCATGCCATGGGAGGAAAGAACAGAGTTGGAATGGTAGTGTGAGAGGTGTCAGAGGAAGAGTGAATTAAAGCATCCAATTGGATTTGCAGGGAAATAAATCTATATTATAGTAGGCACCTGTTGGTAGGCCTGGATATATGTGAGAGGAAAAGTGTGCAATGCTATCATGAAGGCAAAGGGTGGCTACTTTGAAGAATCTAAAATGTAAATTATATTTTGATTTGTTTAACACTTTTTGGTTTATTACATTATTTCATATGTGTTATTTCATAGTTTTGATGTCTTCACTATTATTCTACAATGTAGAAAACACTACAAATAAAGAAAAACCCTTGAGTAGGTGTGTCTAAACGCTTGACTGGTACTGTACCTATATTGAACTATGCTTCCCTCCTGGAGTTGATAGTATGAGAGCCATTGAAACCATGGAGCCCAAATTAGAGCAATAACATTATTATTCTGGAATATGTTATAGGTTTTAATAAGGGCAAACTCCCATTTCCTATTTGTAGAGTAAACACAGGTGATATCATTTACAGACATTTTGACTTTTTTAACCATCACATACAGGCATCTCCTCATGTTTTGCAATAAAAACACAAGTAATGTAGACTATAAATACCATAAACCAGTTTGGATCTTAAAGAGCACAAAATTCCCCCTTAATCAGGTTTATTTGTGGCTTGCTAGATGGAGAGAAGAGAAAGGCCTTTTCCGGAGCACATGGTGCAGATCCAGTGCCCTGAAGGTGTTGTGTCAGTGAAACACAGGCAGCTGGGAGAGATTAATAAACGTCCGTGCATCGCAAATACTGCCGTGCTCCTGTGATTTATGCCACATCAGACAGTGGACGGATGGGGAGACAAGGGCAGCGCAGAGACAAACGTTCTATTCCAGAGCGGGAGGGAGACACATCTCCCCACCCTCCATCTGATGCGAGCTTGTGCTGTGCCAAAGATATCTGAGGCTGGAGAGACTTGATGAGGAGTCTGGGAGTGACAGAGAGGAGAGGGGCATGAGAATACCCAAAGCAGGTTTTTCTGTTGTCATATGGGTGTGTAACCTTGCATCCAAAGAGACTGCAAACTAATTTAGTCAGTCAAACAAAAATGTATGTTTCTGGAATCAGTCACTCGTATACACAGGTGATCACAGGTGATAAAGCACAGAAATACTGGTCTATATTTCAGAAGACAGCTGTGTCTGTGTTTAGTTTTTTACTGCGATACAGTTTTTCCCTACCTCTAAGTCAGTATTTTCCTATCTTGAATCAATCATATGCACATAAGATAGCCTCCAAAATGACCAGTTGACTTGCTTAATGAAAAGCCAAAGGGTGCAAGTATTTACACTCACACAGATGGGAGTGATTTGTTGATATCCAAACTAATATATAATGTCTTGTTTTACCAGCGTTTGCAGAATGTTGCGGTCACAGAGGGGAGGAAAGGATGAAACACAGCGCTCTCTGGCCAACAGCAGAGGAAGAAGGTGGTTAGAATCAGGTCTTTTGGCTCTGCTGATATTCCTCTGGGGAGGAAGGAGGTTTCCATGGCCAGAAAATGTAAGACATGTAAAACAGGAACTTACAAACGAGTAACGCACTCCAGGTTGACTCTCCACCCCAATGGGCACAAACCGGTTGAATCAACGTTGTTTCAAAGTAATTTGTAAACGTATTGTGATGTGATAGAATTTGTAGATAATTGGCCCTCTTTTCACCCACAAACAGGACCAAGCTTGGCCTGTTGAGGAGTGACGGACTCCATCCTAGCTGGAGGGTTGCTCTCATCTTATCTACGAACATAGACAGGGCTCTAACTCCCCTAGCTCCACAATGAAATAGGGTGCAGGCCAGGCAGCAGGCTGTTAGCCAGCTTAGTGGAGTCTGCCACTAGCACAGTCAGTGTAGTCAGCTCAGCTATCCCCATTGAGACAGTGTATGTGTCTCAAGAGTAAATGTCAGTTGGCTTTTCATAGCCGATCATTGAGAGTATCTCTACCGCTCCTGCTGTCTCTGGAGAGTTGAAAACCGCAGGTCTGGGACAGGTAGCACGTCCGGTGAAAACTAAACATGGCGGTGTTCACCTTAGCAATCTCTCTAGAATAAAGACCTCCTCCATTCCTGCCATTATTGAAAGAGATCGTGATAGCTCACATCTCAAAATAGGGCTACTTAATGTTAGATCCCTCACTTCCAAGGCAGTTATAGTCAATGATCATAATCTTGATGTGATTGGCCTGACTGAAACATGGCTTAAGCCTGATGAATTTACTGTGTTAAATGAGGCCTCTCCTCCTGGTTACACTAGTGATCATATCCCCCGTGCATCACGCAAAGGCGGAGGTGTTGCTAACATTTACGATAGCAAATTTCAATTTACAAAAAAAAAAAACTTTTCGTCTTTTGAGCTTCTAGTCATGAAATCTATGCAGCCTACTCAATCACTTTTTATAGCTACTGTATACAGGCCTCCTGGGCCATATACAGCGTTCCTCATTGAGTTCCCTGAATTCCTATCGGACATTGTAGTCACAGCAGATAATATTCAAATTTTTGGTGACTTTAATATTCACATGGAAAAGTCCACAGACCCACTCCAAAAGGCTTTCAGAGCCATCATCGACTCAGTGGGTTTTGTCCAACATGTCTCTGGACCTACTCACTGCCACAGTCATACTCTGGACCTAGTTTTGTCCCGTGGAATAAATGTTGTGGATCTTAATGTTTTTCCTCATAATCCTGGACTATCGGACCACCATTTTATTACGTTTGCAATCGCAACAAATGATCTGCTCAGACCCCAACCAAGGAGCATCAGAAGTCGTGCTATAAATTCTCAGACAACCCAAAGATTCCTTGATGCCCTTCCAGACTCCCTCTGCCAACCCAAGGACATCAGAGGACAAAAATCAGTTAATCTGATATGGATTGGGAGCAGTATTTTCACAGCCGGATGAAAAAACGTACCCGATTTAACCTGTTGGGGCTAGGGGGCAGTATTTGCACGGCCGGATAAAAAACATACCCGATTTAATCTGGTTACTACTCCTGCCCAGAAACTAGAATATGCATATAATTAGTAGATTTGGATAGAAAACACTCTAAAGTTTCTAAAACTGTTTGAATGGTGTCTGTGAGTATAACAGAACTATGGCAGGCCAAAACCTGAGAAGATTCTATACAGGAAGTGCCCTGTCTGACAATTTGTTGTCCTTCTGTTGCATCTCTATCGAAAATACAGCATCTGTGCTGTAACGTGACACTTTCTAAGGCTCCCATTGGCTCTCTAAAGCAGGCAGAAAGTGTAATGGGGTGTCTGCTGTCTCTGGACGAAAAACAGCAGGAGAAATTGTGAGTGGTCAGCCTGTGGACAGTGACACTGGAGATGCGCGCTCATGAGAATTCTCAATTTTTGCCTTTCAGCCTTTGAATGAATACAACGTTGCCCGGTTGGAATATTATTGCTATTTTACGAGAAAAATAGCATAAAAATTGATTTTAAACAGTGTTTGACATGCTTCTAAGTACGGTAATGGAATATTTTGAAATGTTTTGTCACGAAATGCACTCGCGCATCACCCTTCGGATAGTGACCTGAACGCACGAACAAAACAGAGCTATTTAAATATAACTATGGATTATTTGGAACCAAAACAGCATTTGTTGTTGGAGTAGAAGTCCTCGGAGTGCATTCTGACAAAGAACAGCAAAGTTAATCCAATTTTTCTAATAGTAATTCTGAGTTTAGGTTGCCCCAAACTTGGTGGGTGTCAAAATAGCTAGCCGTGATGGCCGGGCTATGTATTTTGAAATTTGCAAAATGTGCTTTCACCGAAAAGCTATTTTAAAATCTGACACCGCGATTGCATAAAGGAGTTCTGTATCTATAATTCTTAAAATAATTGTTATGTATTTTGTGAACGTTTATCATGAGTAATTTAGTAAATTCACAGGAAGTTTGCGGTGGGTATGCTAGTTCTGAACATCACATGCTAATGTAAAAAGCTGTTTTTTGATATAAATATGAACTTGATTGAACAAAACATGCATGTATTGTATAACATAATGTCCTAGGAGTGTCATCTGATGAAGCTCATCAAAGGTTAGTGCTGCATTTAGCTGTGGTTTTGGTTTTTGTGACATATATGCTTGCTTTGAAAATGGCTGTGTGATTATTTTTGGCAGGGTACTCTCCTGACATAATCTAATGTTTTGCTTTCGCTGTAAAGCCTTTTTGAAATCGGACAATGTGGTTAGATTAATGAGAGTCTTGTCTTTAAAAGGGTGTAAAATAGTCATATGTTTGAGAAATTAAAGTTATAGCATTTTTGAGGTATTTGTATTTCGCGCCACGCGATTCCACTGGCTATTGACTAGGGTGGGACCAGGGAAGTTAAACTGGTTACTACTCTTGCCCAGAAACGAGAATATGCATATTATTAGTCGATTTGGATTGTAAACACTCTGAAGTTTCAAAAACTGTTTGAATGGTGTCTGTGAGTATAACAGAACTCATATGGCAGGCAAAAACCTGAGAAAAATTCTACCAGGAAGTGTAGGATCTGAGAAATGTAGTTCTTCTTTCTAGTCCCTTTCGAAACTACAGTATCTGTGCTGTCACGTTGCACTTTCTAAGGCTTCCATTGGCTGTCTAAAGCCTTCAGAAAGTGTTTTGAGCATTCCCCTGTCACTGGGCAGAGTATAGTAGCTCAGTTTCTGAGTGGACATAGAGATTGGATATGCGCGTTCCCACGAGCACGCTGTTTTTTCTTTTCCTCCTTGAATGAATACATTATTGTCCGGTTGGAATATTATCGCAATTTTACGTTAAAAATGCCATAAAAATTGATTTTAAACAGCGTTTGACATGCTTCTAAGTACGGTAATGGAACATTTTGACTTTTTGTGTCTCGAAATGCGCTCGCGCGTTACCCTTTGGATAGTGACCTGAATGCACGAACAAAACGGAGGTATTTGGACATAACTATGGATTATTTCGAACAAAAACAACATTTCTTGTGGAAGTAGCAGTCCTGGGAGTGCATTCTGATGAAGATCAGCAAAGGTAATACAATATTTCTAATACTAATTCTGAGTTTAGTTTGGCCCGAACTTGGCGGGTGTCTGAATAGCATCTCCGTGATGGCAAGCTATGTCCTCAGAATATTGAAAAATGTGCTTTCGCCGAAAAGCTATTTTAAAATCTGACACAGCGATTGCATAAAGGAGTTCTGTATCTATAATTCTTAAAATAATTATTATGTATTTTGTCAACGTTTATGATGAGTATTTTTGTAAATTCTTCGGAAGTTTTTGGTGGGAATACATTTTCTGAACATCACGCACCAATGTAAAAAGCTGTTTTTGGATATAAATATGAACTTGATTGAACAAACCATACATGTATTGTATAACATAATGTCCTAGGAGTGTCATCTGATGAAGCTCATCAAAGGTTAGTGCTTCATTTAGCTGTGTTTTGGGTTTTATTGACATATTGACAGAAACTTTCTGTCCACAAATGATACAGAAAAATTAATCCATGCTTTTGTTACTTCTAGGTTGGACTACTGCAATGCTCTACTTTCTGGCTACCCGGATAAAGCACTAAATAAACTTCAGTTAGTGCTAAATACGGCTGCTAGAATCCTGACTAGAACCAAAAAATGTGATCATATTATTCCAGTGCTAGCCTCCCTACACTGGCTTCCTGTTAAGGCAAGGGCTGATTTCAAGGTTTTACTGCTAACCTACAAAGCATTACATGGGCTTGCTCCTACCTATCTTTCATATTTGGTCCTGCCGTACATACCTACACGTACGCTACGGTCACAAGACGCAGGCCTCCTAATTGTCCCTAGAATTTCTAAGCAAACAGCTGGAGGCAGGGCTTTCTCCTATAGAGCTCCATTCTTATGGAATGGTCTGCCTACCCATGTGAGAGATGCAGACTCGGTCTCAACCTTTAAGTCTTTACTGAAGACTCATCTCTTCAGTGGGTCCTATGATTGAGTGTAGTCTGGCCCAGGAGTGTGAAGGTGAACGGAAAGGCTCTGGAGCAACGAACCGCCCTTGCTGTCTCTGCCTGGCCGGTTCCCCTCTCTCCACTGGGATTCTCTGCCTCTAACCCTATTACAGGGGCTGAGTCACTGGCTTATTGGTGTTCTTCCTTGCCATCCCTAGGAGGGGTGCGTCACTTGAGTGGGTTGAGTCACTGACGTGGTCTTCCTGTCTGGGTTGGCGCCCCCCCTTGGGTTGTGCCGTGGCGGAGATCTTTGTCGGCTATACTCGGCCTTGTCTCAGGATGGTAAGTTGGGGGTTGAAGACATCCCTCTAGTGGTGTGGGGGCTGTGCTTTGGCAAAGTGGGTGGGGTTATATCCTTCCTGTTTGGCCCTGTCCAGGGGTATTGTCGGATGGGGCCACAGTGTCTCCTGACCCCTCCTGTCTCAGCCTCCAGTATTTATGCTGCAGTAGTTTATGTGTCGGGGGGCTAGGGTCAGTCTGTTATATCTGGAGTATTTCTCCTGTCTTATCCGGTGTCCTGGGTGAATTTAAGTATGCTCTCTCTAATTCTCTCTTTCTCTCTCTCGGAGGACCTGAGCCCTAGGACCATGCCTCAGGACTACCTGACATGATGACTCCTTGCTGTCCCCAGTCCAACTGGCCGTGCTGCTGCTCCAGTTTCAACTGTTCTGCCTGCGGCTATGGAACCCTGACCTGTTCACCGGACGTGCTACCTGTCCCAGACCTGCGGTTTTCAACTCTCCAGAGACAGCAGGAGCGGTAGAGATACTCTCAATGATCGGCTATGAAAAGCCAACTGACATTTACTCTTGAGGTGCTAACTTGTTGCACCCTCGACAACTGTGATTATTATTATTTGACCATTCTGGTCATTTATGAACATTTGAACATCTTGGCCATGTTCTGTTATAATCTCCACCTGGCACAGCCAGAAGAGGACTGGCCACCCCTCATAGCCTGGTTCCTCTCTAGGTTTCTTCCTAGGTTTTGGCCTTTCTAGGGAGTTTTTCCTAGCCACCGTGCTTCTACACCTGCATTGGTTGCTGTTTGGGGTTTTAGGCTGGGTTTCTGTACAGCACTTTGAGATATCAGCTGATGTAAGAAGGGCTTTATAAATAAATTTGATTTGATGTGGAAAATACATTGAATTTGGAAAAAGTCATCAATGTGTTGTTTTGAAGGTGAAATTTCAACCGTTGGTTTATGTCATATTGGTAACCCAATTTCAACATAGACAAACCTTGTGTAAAATATGTTGATTTTTTACCTTTAAAATAACCTCAGTGTTATATCCAATATCAGAAAAAACTAAAACAATAGGCAGGGCAGCACCTCCTACTGGAGAATTGATATATCTACAGCTAACCTTTTATCTTCCATACTGTCACATCCTGACCAGCAGAGGGAGTAATTGTATTAGTTTTGGTCAGGACGTGGCAGAGTTTTTGTGTTATGTGTAGATTGGTTGCTGGACTCTCAATTGGAGGCAGGTGTTTCTAGTTGCCTCTGATTGCGAATCCTATAAACAGGTGTGTGTTTTTCTTTGTGTTTGTGGGTAATTGTTTATGTTCAGTGTGTTAGCTGTCAGGACTGTTTAGCTGTCGGTTGTTTCTTGTTTTGTAATTATATAGTGTTCTGTCTGAATTAAATTATGAACACTAACTCCGCTGCACCTTGGTCTTCTCTCCATGACGACAGCCCTTACAGAATTACCCACCACAAAAGGACCAAGCAGCGGAGGAGGAGGGAGCCACAGGAGAACAGCGTGATGGACTGGACATGGGAGGACATCCTGGATGGCAAGGGATCCTACACTTGGGAGGAGATCCTGGTCGGAAGGGATCGCCTCCCATGGGAACAGGTAGTGGCACTCAGAAGAATGGAGGCAGCAGGAGAGAAGGACCAACGGCGACGGTATGAGGGAACACGGCTGGGAAGGAAGCCCGAGAGGCAGCCCCAATAATTTTTTGGGGGGGGCACAGGGGCTGTTTGGCGGGGCGAGGATGGAGCCCCAGGCCAGCTCCCCACACTAGCCCTGAGGTGCTTCAGCCCAGTCTGACTCGGCCTGTTCCCGTTCCCCGCACTAGCCCTGAGGTGCGTCAGCCCAGTCTGACTCGGCCTGTTCCCGCTCCCCGCACTAGCCCTAAGGTGCGTGTCTCCAGGCTGGCACATCCTGTACCAGCCCCACGCATCAGGCATCTAGTGCGTCACCCCAGCCTCACCAGTCTGGAGTCGCCAGAGCTGCCCGCCAGTCAGGAGTCGCCAGAGCTGCCCGCCAGTCAGGAGTCGCCAGAGCTGCCCGCCAGTCAGGAGCTGCCAGAGTGGCCCATCTGCCCGGAGCTGCCAGAGTGGCCCGTCTGCCCGGAGCTGCCAGAGTGGCCCGTCTGCCCGGAGCTGCCAGAGTGGCCCGTCTGCCCGGATCAGCCAGAGTGGCCCGTCTGCCCGGAGCTGCCAGGTCTCCATCTCAACAAAAAAAGTTTACAAAAATGTAACTAAATCAAATTCAACTTTAGATTTTTGGTTGAGATGGAGAAGTGAATCCAACCTATCAATTATTAATTTGTAGACAAACTGGAATTAAAATCAGACTAAGTCAGTGGCACAGATGGAACTATCCAAGCAGAAGATACATTACTTTCAAATGTTGATATTTGGTTACGTTAACAACCAAACACAATTCAATATCAATTTTGAAATACAGTAAATAGCCTATTAACTTGTTGACAACTTAACACTTTTTGGTTAATCAAAAATAAAATACAGTAACATTCAAACTTAAAATTAGTAATAGATCCATCGCCACCTTTTGAGGTTACTGTAAGTATACATTTCTTCTTATGTAATTATATAAAACCTGCATGTTCAAGATAACATGCATAGGATCACAGATCTTCATAATTAGTAAAAAAAAATACAGATGTCTTTTCTTATCAATAGGTAAATGATAATGGCAAGGAGAAGTTATCAATATTGAAAAATGTATAGATTTGGTAGATAGATTTTCATAAATTTGACCTCCCCACAGTTGTGTAAACTCTAACATAGCCAATTAGCTAGAAAGGTAACTCCAAACACCTTGTCAGTAGTAGCAGCTGTTTAGCAAATGAAGCACAATGATAGCACATGAATCTGTTGTATAAATAAACAAAATATCTGACATTGTATTCCCATTTGAACTTTGCTGTGCTTTTAAATGGTTTAAATGGTTGAAATGGTTGGGGCGGCAGGTAGCCTAGCGGTTAAGAGCGTTCAAATCCCCGAGCCGACTAGGTGAAAATCTGACGATGTGCCCTTGTGCCAGGCACTTAACCCTAATTGCTTCTATAAGTCGCTCTGGATAAGAGTGTCTGCTAAATGACTTAATGTAAAATGTTGAAAGCGCAGTGATAGACATTTGGGTGACAGCTAAATGAAAAATCTGACATTGTTTTTCCACTGGAATTTGGTTGTGCTTTTAGATGCTTGAAAACATAGTGATAACACATTGACAATTCAACTAACTTTTGGGTGAATATAGGTTGTAATCTTAATGATCAACGTCTAAACCAAATATTACCCAATTATCCATGTTGAAATGACGTGTTGTGCCCAGTGGGACTTTTAGAGCTTAGCTAGAGGTAGACAGAGAGAGAGGAGATAGAGAAAGAGCTAGAGAGAGAGTTTGAGAGGAGAGAGACACTGGACCCTTGTGCCTTGTTAGTTGTTACTGTACCTGACAAAGGCAAAGGCCTATAAACAAATGGCAATTTGGAGCATTACAGCGGTAAAGGGCTTTGTCTTTTATACATGGTTTCATACACTCATCTTACATTATGGAATGTTCTAGATATGGGTACAATATCATTTTGGATCTGTGTTCCTTTTATTTGCCAACGGGCCTTCCTCCCCACACAGACTGATGCCACTTCCACTCATCTCTCTCTCCCCTCTTCGGGAATTTGCGGACATTTTGCAATCAGATCAACTTTAATTGTAGATACTTACAATAATCATCCCAAAGTAAAGTATACCAAACTATGAAGACATGAACATACTACAACCATGTGTGTTCGTTTCAGTCATACAGTACAGTTCACTGAGGTGCAGCCAAGGAGAATGATTAATGACTCACATTTTCTCTTTTTTTAACTGAACATTATCAGATAATTGTGACAAAATGGAAGGGTGTGGGTTAAACAAGGAAGAGCTGGCATGGCACAATGGATGAGAGCACTAAATATAGCTGCTGAAGGCAAGTGGCCAAGAGGGATACGGTACTGGTATATCCTGTTAAACTAAAACTGTCTGTGGTATTATCAGACCAACGGTCTGGGATATTAAATCCATCCACCTTGATGCCAAAACACAAAGGTGGAACACAAGCTGCTTGGCTGAGCCCTGTGAATCCGAGACCCTCGTCGGAGCGGATGGGGAAAGCGGACGGGGTGAATAATTGCTTTATGACAATGACATGGGTGATAATGAAAAGAAGACTTACGTAATCACAATAATCACAATGCTTCAGGGGTGATGTCATACAGAGCCCTTATGGTAGCAAACTTCTCGCTTACTGCACAGTATGGAGGCTGTGTAGCAACGTCACACAAATACCCCAGTGTTTAGGTGGAAGGCCTCATAGTTATAGCCAATTACTGCTTAATATTTTATTTATTTTGTCATTTGTACACCCAAGTTTTAACTGGCAAACCTCTTGTCAGTTGGAGAAAATAACAGATGACACTGAAGGTGCAGGCTATAGGGCCACCTTCCAGTGTCTCCTCCTAATACTTCAGAACTGTACACACAGCACAGAGCACTGGAGATGAGTCAAACACACAGGATGGGGCCAGCAGGCTCAGCTCACCATGTTGAGCTGTCCAGCACTGATGATGTCACTCGCAGGCCGTTCTCGCCCCCTCCTTGCCACGGCCGCAGCAGTGGTGCAGGCAAGCTGAGTGGCGGCAGGATTTGTTTTTCAGGGCAGACTGCGAGGAGTCGGTTTAACGGTTGAGGATTATTATTTAACGGCGCTCCACATGGAGCCCTGCATCCCCGCTCCTGAGAGAGAAAGGTGTTAATTCCATTTCTCAATGTGTTTTTAGTTTGCCCCATCGCTGACATGTTTCTCAGCTCTAATGGGCACCAGTGACGGACAGCCCAAAGCTCGCACCACGTTCGGTGGGAGAGAGTGTGCAATTATGTGGATGGAAAATGCAAGGCAATTACCGAATTGAGCAATCCTTATATTTATATAATAGCATCCACTACCACACCCTTGGGAGAATATAAATAAATAGTGAGGTTAGTGAACAATGACATAGTAGAGCGTTTCGACATCATTAACAAATAACGGCATTAACAAATAAGGCATGAAACAACTTAGCATACAGTGCGCTGTGGATGAAAACTGAGGGGCTCCTATTTAGCAACGGCAAACAAACAATTGCTTCATAGCTGTTGATCAAGTCAATCCTTTTAGTTTGGCATCAGTTCTCTCAGATGTTCTTTTAGTCTGCTGTCTGGCAAGGTGAAGGTAAGAGAGGAAGATTGGCTTTTACTTAGCAGATCAGTAGTCCAACAATCCTCCCATCCACCCTGTGTGTAGTGGGACTGGACAGGGAGTACACTTTAAACTGAATGGGTGGACAGCTTAATCTTGTTTCATCATAGAAGACATGTAAACAGTCAGTATATCAGCTAAACTGGCCAACAGACCACCATTCACATTTTTGAATTGCACAACACACTAGAAAACACATTTGATTCAATGTAATAATCCATCAACTAACGATTACATGAGAATGCATCTAAGTGTAAACCAGGCCCAAGTATGAAGGCATTCTGGGCCAGCAGCTGGGTGGGTTTCAGCAGCTAAGCGGTTCTGCTCTGGTCTGCTGAGATCCTGCTAATGACCATCCATGTGGACTCCATTTCCTTCCTGTCCCCAGCCCACCCACCTATTTATCCTGACACACACACACACACACACACACACACACACACACACACACACACACACACACACACACACACACACACACACACACACACACACACACACACACACACACACACACACACACACACACACACACACCGAGAATGATATGGTGAGAGACTTGTCGTTTTTCTCTCATATGCTTTTAAACGGCAGATCGGAGTTCCCAGTAGGTTAGAGGGCAACAAACTTCAAATGCCTGGACAACAACCGACAACAGTGCTTTCCCCGTCATTTGCTAGGAAAACACTTCCCGTCGTGGGCTCCCCACCCCCAGCCTGCGTTCCCCCACTGTAAATCATGATGAAATGGCTTGCAGGTGTCAGGATTAAAGAATAGTCACACAGGACCTCCAGCCCCAGCTGGGTCCCTCCCTTTGCCAGGTCTTCTGTTGCTATTTGTTTTTGTGAGATCCTCTTGTATAGTACCAGGGACCGGCACCGAGGAAGGCAGGGCCGGTTGGGGGACAGGGGGGCTCTGGGCCTGCTCTGAGTTATGCACTCAGTTAGCCCAGTGAGTAAGAGAGCAGATGTCCCTCCTGCCCTCTCAGGGTATTTAGCATACCTGCCTCCTCCAGTTAAACAACATAACCTTCACACATCTCTGGCTGTATGAGCCAACACCGGCCCCGTGCCAGAGGCTCTGGGATCAATAAATCCTCCTGTCAGCAGCCATGAGCAGCACAGAGAGAGGAGCTATGCAAAGTAGAGGATGCTTCAAACATTTTATTTTACGTGACTGCGGTGTAAACCGTAGAAACTGTAAAACTGACAGCACAGCGCTAACAACACGCTCAAAGTATAAACCCAAATGAATCAACTTTAAAGCTATGTGTCTATAGGCTGAGCAAATCCTTCTGATAGTTTCACTCAGGGGTGATGCCAGATGGGCTGGTCCATTCATAGCCTAGTGGGCCTGTCTAACTTGGCTTTTTTGCACAAAATTATAATTATCTGGCTAATAATGGGCTAACAATAGGCCACGTGGGGGCCACGAGGAAAATAAAATTGGCAAAAAATGGGCCGGTGTGTTAAAAATGCCAGAGATGATTTCTGGTCCCAGTCTGCCCCTGGTTTCACTTTGTTAAATCGACCAATTTTCCCCTAATATCATTTCCAAGAAACAGAGAGAAAGGGAAGAAAAAGAGAGAACACAATTTTCTCTCTCCAATCTTTCTCTGAAGAACCTGGGTACCTGATTACCTGCTCTTTAAGTAGTTAAGTTCCTCCCCTGTGTTGTGCTGACTAGGCTGTTGTGAGAGAAGAGTCAGTGTTTCTGCCAGCTCTGTTCGCCAGCTGAGGAGAAACCACAGTATAAACCAAAGACAGCTTTGACAGTGTGGGAGCAGCCTCCATGGAGAGACGCAGTCCCTGGGCATTCTGAAGTGGTCCAGAAACCTCCTCACTGAAATTATCACTGACACATTGGTGAGTCTGCAGCTAAGGGCTGGAGAGAATATGGAGACATGTTGATATATTGAGAGGGACTACTGAGTCCATTACTGTGAACCATCTATAATTCCACACGCTGTAGCTATGGGCTATACTCGTCATTATCATACACTATATCTTGTGAAATGTCATATAATCTTTAGGTCTTTAACATCCTGCACCTGCCAAAAGACAGTATTACAGTGAGGGAAAAAAGTATTTGATCCCCTGCTGATTTTGTACGTTTGCCCACTGACAATGAAATGATCAGTCTATAATTTTAATGGTAGGTTTATTTGAACAGTGAGAGACAGAATAACAACAAAAATTTCCAGAAAAACTCATGTCAAAAATGTTATAAATTGATTTGCATTTTAATGAGGGAAATAAGTATTTGACCCCCTCTCAATGAGAAAGATTTCTGGCTCCCAGGTGTCTTTTATACAGGTAACGAGCTGAGATTAGGAGCACACTCTTAAAGGGAGTGCTCCTAATCTCAGTTTGTTACCTGTATAAAAGACACCTGTCCACAGAAGCAATCAATCAATCAGATTCCAAACTCTCCACCATGGCCAAGACCAAAGATCATGAGAATGGTGAGGAATCAGCCCAGAACTACACAGGAGGATCTTGTCAATGATCTCAAGGCAGCTGGGACCATAGTCACCAAGAAAACAATTGGTAACACACTACGCCGTGAAGGACTGAAATCCTGCAGCACCCGCAAGGTCCCCCTGCTCAAGAAAGCACATATACATGCCCGTCTGAAGTTTGCCAATGAACATCTGAATGATTCAGAGGACAACTGGGTGAAAGTGTTGTGGTCAGATGAGACCAAAATTGAGCTTTTTGGCATCAACTCAACTCGCTGTGTTTGGAGGAGGAGGAATGCTGCTTATGACCCCAAGAACACCATCCCCACCGTCAAACATGGAGGTGGAAACATTATGCTTTGGGGGTGTTTTTCTGCTAAGGGGACAGGACAACTTCACCGCATCAAAGGGACAATGGACGGGGCCATGTACCGTCAAATCTTGGGTGAGAACCTCCTTCCCTCAGCCAGGGCATTGAAAATGTGTATTCCAGCATGACAATGACCCAAAACACACAGTCAAGGCAACAAAGGAGTGGCTCAAGAAGAAGCACATTAAGGTCCTGGAGTGGCCTAGCCAGTCTCCAGACCTTAATCCCATAGAAAATCTGTGGAGGGAGCTGAAGGTTCGAGTTGCCAAATGTCAGCCTCGAAACCTTAATGACTTGGAGAAGATCTGCAAAGAGGAGTGGGACAAAATCCCTCCTGAGATGTGTGCAAACCTGGTGTCATGTTTTGCAGAGGGGTCAAATACTTATTTCCCTCATTAAAATGCAAATCATTTTATAACATTTTTGACATGTGTTTTTCTTGATTTTTTGTTGTTGTTATTCTGTCTATCACTGTTCAAATAAACCTACTATTAAAATTATAGACTGATCATTTCTTTGTCAGTGGGCAAACGTACAAAATCAGCAGGGGATCAAATACTTTTTCCCCTCACTGTATATTGTATTGTACAATACGGTCTCCGAGGAGTATGCCATGTTAATATATAACAGCTTTAATAATTCTTAGAGATTTAAAGGAACACTGCCTTCAAACCCCCCTCTACCACAAAGCTGGGGGAAACTCAATGGTTTGGTGGGAAGTTGGGTTAGTTTACAAGTGCTTCAGTGAAAGGGGACCCCACAGAGCAGGCTTTATACAGCCAGCGTTATTTCACAGAACACAATCTCTTGGACCACTTGTACCCCCTTCTTGCGCTAAAGAGGAGAGCCAGTCGGGGGGAGGGGGAAGAAGAAAGCCCTCATGTGGCTGAGTTGATAATGACCGTTCTGTTGGGAGCAGATTGATAGACGCTGTCAGAGAAACATAAGAACTCTCGAGAGCGTTGTCAGGGGCCTGCGCGAGCCGAAAGCCATAAGAGATGGTTGTAGCTCCTGCCAAAGGATGTGCACCAGTCCCCATCCACTGCCAGACGGGAAGGGGAGACCCACTCAGGTTGAATGGAGCGAGCCGCTGCTCAGCAGCAGATGTAAGGGTGGATTGTCCCTAGTAGAAATATTAATCCAGAAGGGTTTGAAGATTATGTTGTGTCGTTAAAGGCATTTCAACAATAGTCAGAGGTGACATATTTATTTTGTTGAAAGGAGGAAGAGGAAGAGACATCTCTCCGGAAGATAAAACAAACACTCCACCCTTGAGGCCTCACAGTGTAACACCATCTGAGACTGTTGTTCCTGTGCAACATCTGAAACACACACTGTCTCTTCACACACAAAGAGACAAGAGATCAGTTGGTATGGCGGATGGCCTGTCTGTGTCTGTGTGTTACGAGGGCTCTATTTCTCTGGGAGCCCACTGTATATCTGCAAGAAGTGAAAACAATATGAGAAGGTGGATACCTGCCTGCGGAGGCACCACATGCTGCATGTAAAACATGTCAGAGAGTAGTGGAGCCCTCCCCTCCCCTTCCTTCCATCATCCCTTGCTCTGATCTGCTCTCCTCCTCCACACACTTTGCTTTCTATTAGACAGCACTGTGGCACCTGTAGCTGTAGGGACTCAGGCAGGGAGGTACAGACACGACCATCTGCAGCTCTGTGAGCGTTTGCCAGAGTGTGATACATTCTCCATTGGTCACGGTCCTCTGTGTAATTCTGTTTTGTTTTGTGCTGGCGAAGAACAAAGAGGAACAGGAAGACAAACAGCCTTTATGAATTTAGTTAAGTGGATGGGTGGATGACACTCCACCCTTCATACGATTGAATCATAGGGCCGCCCTCCATAACAGGAATACAGCACTTTCTTTCTGCCCCCTTTACCTTTCCATTTCGTACTGTGATTATGTCAACAGAGATTGTTTATAGAGAAAGGGCTAGTTATTCTGGATTTTAACCATATGTTTATGGGTGGAGAATTCCATGTAATCATTTCCCATAGGATTTTGTTTGTGAGCCATTTCTAGCCGTATATATAACATACATCTCAAAACCCACCAATAAACAATGTATCCAATAACAACAGCAGTTTTACTCACAGTTACACTGTATGTACACTATATATACAAAGTATGTGGACAACCCTTCAAATTAATGGATTCTGCTATTGTTGTTGTTGACAGGTGTATAAAATCTAGCACACAGCCATGCAATCTCCATAGACAAACATTGTCAGTAGAACATGCACAGAGCACTGACCGCAACACCATCGAACACCTTTGGGATGATGAATTGAACGGCCAACTGCGAGCCAGGCCTAATCGCCCATCATCAGTGCCCGGCCTCACCAATGCTCTTGTGGCTGAATGGAAGCAAGTTATAGCTGTAAAGGGGGGCACCAACTCTGAGGAGTATTTCTGTCTGTAATAAAGCCCTTTTGTGGGCCTGGCTCCCAAGTGGGTGGGCCTGTGCCCTTTCCAGGCCCACCCATGGCTGCTTCCCTGCCCAGTCATGTGAAACCCATACATTAGAGCCTCATTTATTTATTTCAATTGACTGATTTCCTTCTTCTAGTAAAATCTTTGAAATTGTTGCATGTTGCGTTTATATTTTTGTTCAGTATATGTATGTATGTAACACTAGAGGAGGATGAGTGTGTAAGGTTAATTTAAGACAATCCCTGCCTCATCCTGTCTGCTGTAAAATATTTAATACAGGAACAGGAGACTGATCCCTCTGACTGGGCCATGGATACGGGAGTCTATACTATCCTGTAACACACTCTCACACTGCACAGTCACATGGCCCATGTTCCTGAACATGATTAAGGTGGCCAATCCAGACTCTTTCACCACTAAAAAGGGATTGGATTTCATGAGATTTTGACTAATAATAGAACCCAATCCTAATGACAATAGCAGCAGCCCAGGCTGTA
This sequence comes from Salmo trutta, assembly GCF_901001165.1. NCBI lineage: Eukaryota > Metazoa > Chordata > Actinopteri > Salmoniformes > Salmonidae > Salmo > Salmo trutta. Next base: position 19,610,071 of record NC_042968.1, read on the forward strand.
AATGGATATGAAGCAGTCCCAGTGCAGCGCAGTGAGAGCAGGGCCACACACTACAGTACTGCTCTCTCCTGTCACAACCCGTGGGAGGCTTCCTGACATTACACCCAGGCACATTGTCTTTCCTCAGCCCCTTCAACTTGTAGGATATCTTGTGTGGCAGTCATACGGGGCACACAAGACCATTAAGAGGACTGTGAGAGACTACAAAAAGAGATATCAGACAGAGTTGTAACACTCAGTCGTTCAGAAACTTGATCAGAAAAGTGCTGACTAAGCATCATTTGTGAATAATATTAAGTCTGACAGCCTGGAGCAGCTTAAGATAACTAACGTTTGGAATTGGACAGTGTCTTCCTCCTCATTGAACACAGATGTTTTGTTTTGGGGACAGAGAGATGAGACCGGAGTGATAAAAAAAAGAGAGCGGGGCTTCCTGTTTTCCCTGACAGATGCAGTTTGTATCAAACAAACAAACAAGAAAACAAACAGGGAAAAGCCTCCCTCTCCCACTCTGTCTCCTCTGATGGATCTCACCCTTCTGCAGCCGCCCCGCGGAGCCAGAACCATGCTGCAGACTCGGCACTCCAACACACTCCCTGCTGCAATCAAAACCACCAGGCCCCAGGGCTCAGAGCGAGCTTGGCGTGGACACAACATTACAGCATATAAACAAGCCTGCAGTTCCATATAGAGGCCCTGTAATTGTTATGAGCTGAGCTAAGGAGGATTGCCTCTTTTTTACTGCAGGGTTTTACTACTGTTGTAAGACACAGTGCCCAGATCAGAACTTTATTACACAATGCAGACTTCATAGAATACAAGACATTCTCACCAAAATGCATACAGTACAGAACCCCCCCTCCACCTTCCCCAGCAACACCCCCTCATCTGTAGCCTACTCCATGACTGCAGCTTATGTTTGTCATGAGAGAGGAACTGTCGTTCAGATTTGATCTAAAACCCCTTTTAACTCCCTGCCCTCATCCAACTTTCACACCTGCAACATTGAAAAGAATGTGGGAAATGATATTTGACATTTCAGAGGTTGTATTTCATCACCCTTTAAATGAAGTTAGTGCTCTCAATGTGTAATGTCTGGCACCATTCCCTGAGTTGCTGCTAATTTACACTCCTGGTGCTTGTCAATTGGTGCGTTCACAAATCAGGAGGCATGATTTCAGTTAAAAATAATGAAAATAATGAAAAACAGAATTACATTGTATTCATCACGCCTCTTTGCTGACAACTTTAGATTGACGTCACATATAAATGCCCCAGCCAAGAAGTTATTACTTAAAACTGGTATTCTGCATCTTGAATGCCATAACTGACATCATCCACAGTCATCAGAGCCTCATGACAACCTCTCTAATGCCATCTACCAGGCTACTAGCAAATATACCGAGACAACCAATGTTCTATCTGTCACTTTGAATGGAAACATGCTCACTTTGTACCACTATAAGACACCACATGAATTAAGTAACGATGTTACACAACGTCAGAGTTAGCAGTCTCATGCACCAGGATACAGTACTACTCCTCTAAGCCAGGCGGCTGGACTCGTGTAATGTGTTGGGAGGTTACCGCGTAATAGAACTCCATTAGATATAAATAGGTGAGAGAAAAAAAATATAGGCCTACTAATCATAATTAATGCACTTGGTATAGCTGATGAGCAGAAATTAAGGGAAAAAGGGTATTGAGTAAAAAAAAAAAAGTTTGGACAAAAGCGGATTGTTATTGTTACATTAATCTGGATACAAGAATGAGAATTTTCCTCCTCATTATGGCCAAGCTGCTGGACAAGACTCTGGTTTCTCTCCCCTACCGTGCCCTGGCACTCCCGCAGCATCCCCACGGAGACGGCTTCCTCGCCGTGATGAGCTTTTGACAGGCCTCGAAACAGCCTGCTTAATGCCGTGCCAGCCCAGACGTGGGGCGGCTGGGACGCTGGCAGCTTCTTGGCCCTCTCCGCGCACCATGGGCCTCGGCCCATCTAGACCCTCTTTTCTCTGCTTTTCTTTCTGCAGCCTCATGATTGTTATGCAAAGTTCTCCAAGCAACAGTTGTTGGAGTCCGCTTAGCCACAGATGTAGACAGGGATTTCAGACTGTTTCCCTTCTTGGTGGATTTGTAGACGTAGATCTGGGCTGATTGTTGGTGTTATCTGGACTAAGCAGATTGGGCTCCACATGAGGGACATCCACCACACCTCAGAACAGCAGGGTCTGGAATTAAACACAGTTATGTCAGCTCAGGACTGCAAGTGACAGCTGATAGCTGTTCAGCCAGATCCTTTCAGAAATGGTGACACTTGTTGCTTACTTTCGTTATGATCAGGTGTCTTCGTAGCCGAGGCCTTGCTGGTGTGCTTTCTTTCCAACTCCTACAAACAACACTGTATGACTGTATGTTCATGAGAGCAGTTGCATGAAAACAGAACCTACTTCTTTTCTGCATGTATATCATTATCATCAACTGGCCAATAAAAACCTTCCTATGTTTATCCAAAGTTTACTGTATGTTGGTGGCCTGTCCAGTGTAAAAAGGTGCGAGACAACAGGTTCTAGGTACCTTAATAAGGGAGGGCATAAATAAAGTGGTGCTACTGCCATCTTGTGTTAGACTGTGGAAGCTACATACTGTAGGTAACAAGTCTGTAGTCCATCTGCTGGAGGTAGCTTGAAAACGTCATAATAATTAATTACAGCCATGTAATGTTTTTTTTCTCCCATATGTGGTCAGGGATACAGCTACTGTAAGATAAATATTTTTGTTAGGGAAACTAACGTGACTTATTCTTGTAGGCCACAGGAGTGCAGAGCCTGGCATACTGTATTCCACATGGAACCTCGGTAAGATACAGTTCTGCATGCATGTGTGACCTGGACATACAGTACAGTAGCCTATATATTGACATATATCATTCAGAATGCTATGCTGGCAAAGCACTATAAAAGCCATAACTTTTCCATGTCACAATCAGCTTCTATCTAAATAATGTTTATATGGTTAAGTGTTATTTTTGCATAACACATACCGCCTTTTCTATTTTTCCCTGCCTGTGCAAGGGCCTTCTCTAATGAATCTACGCACATACAGTGCCTTCAGAAAATATTCACATCCCTTGACTTTTTTTCACATTTTGTTGTGTTACAGCCTACATTTAAAATTGATTAAATTGAGATTTTGTGTCACTGGCCCATCATTTCAAAGTGGAATCATGTTTTTGGAAATGTTTACAAATTAATACAAAATGAAAAGCTGAAATGTCTTGAGTCCATAAGTATTCAACCCATTATGCCAAGCCTAAATAAGTTCAGGAGTAAAAAAGTGCTTAACGACACATAAACGTTGCATGGAATCACTCAGTGTGCAATAATAGTGGTTAACATGAATTTTGAATGACTACCTCATCTCTGTAGCCCACACATACATTCCCTCAGTCGAGCAGTGAATTTCAGACACAGATTCAACCACAAAGACCAGGGAAGTTTTCCAACGCCTTGCTAAGGGCACCTATTGGTAGATGGGTTAAAAAAGACTGAGCATGGTGAAGTTATTAATTACACTTTGGATGGTGTATTAATACACCCAGTTACTATAAAGATACAGGCGTCCTTCCTAACTCAGTTGCAGGAGAGGAAGGAAATCGCTCAGGGATGTCACCATGAGGCTAACGGTGAATTTAAAACAGTTATATAGATATAAGAAAACTGAGGATTGATCATCAACATTGTAGTTATTCCACAATACTAACCTAATTGACAAAGTGAAAAGAAGGAAGACTGTACAGAATACAAATATAAAAGAAAAGAGCTACACACAAGCAAAATCCTAGAGGAAAGCCTGGTTCAGTCTCCTTTCCAACAGACACTGGGAGACAAATTCACCTTTCAGCAAGACAATAACCTAAAAATCAAGACCAAATAAACACTGAAATTGCTTACCAAGACAACATTGAATGTTCCTGAATGGCCTAGTTATAGTTTTGACTTAAATCGGCTTGAAATTCTATGGCAAGATTTCAAAATGGCTGTCTAGCAATGATCAACAAACAACTTGACAGCACTTGAAGAATTTTAAAAAGAATGTGCAAATATTGTACAATCCAGGTGTGCAAAAGTCTTAGAGACTTACCCAGAAAGACTGCCGAAGGTGATTATAACATGTACTTAAGTCAAGGGTGTGAATACTTATGTCATTTAGATATTTCTGTATTTCATTTTCAATCAATTTGCAAACATCTCTAAAAACATGTTTTCACTTTGGCATTATGGAGTATTATGCGGAGATGGGTGAGCGAAAAATCTATTTAATACATTTTCAATTCAGGCTGTAACAACAAAATGTGGAATAAGTCAAGGGGTATGAATACTTTCTGAAGGCACTGAATCACAATATGACAAAGAAAACGTACACAACCAAGCCTTTTGCTCTTCATACAAACCAGACATTAAAATCAACTTCAACTCATGGAAAAGTAAAGGATGGTGTTCATCTAAAAATACCAGATAGCAGCATTTTGAAGGGGATGTTTACTTCATGCATGATGAGACCCAGTTCCAGACAGCTGTAGTGAATCTCTAATGCAGTGTTTTAATAGGAGTAACACCAGCCAGGGAATTCAGTGATCTTATCTGCATATGGTGTTGATGATTGGGCAGCTGCACACACTTTCAGGACTGTTGAGGCCACGTGCGATGTCTCTTCTGGAAGACATCAGGCATGACATAAACAACCCTTTTCTTTACTGCCGTCTGTCTCACACAACTTTCTCCCCAAAAAAAACCAACCTCTGAGACAGAGGCTTGAGAAACCCACTGTTGTCTTGTTAAAGTTATGAGTAACCTGTTCTCATTGGACAGAACAGACTAATGAACAGCAGCGGAATAGGGTAAAATAATACTGAATATCTGCACTTACATATACAACCATGAGAAAACGCAGCAGGACAGCAGTTCAATAGCACCCACTCCCTGAAAACAATTTTCTCCGTGTTATCAAAACACTGCCATTTTCTGACCTGCTTTGACGTATGTCTTCCACGCATCAGGATTTATTATGAAAACAGATTTCTGGTGAATACCATTGGTTGAAAAAAGCTCTACATCATAAATTGAAAATTATACTGAAATGTACAATTGATCAACAATCCACATATAAAAATATCAATGAATGAAACAAAAAAACCTGGAACACATAACTCAATCTGGTCCCAGTAAGAGGAGGCAGAGCTGGTTGTAATTGGAATGGGGGAGATAAACTACCATCACAAAGCTGCTGACTGCTGCATTATTTCATATCCTTTTGTGCTCTGAGAAAAAAAAAAAACATAAGAGGGGAGAGAATGGAAAAAAATGGTATGACCTCAGACTTTGTAACATGGCAAACGTAGGATAATGCAATCATTTAGCTGAGAATCCAAATTGAGCTTAATGCCAGTCTATACATCACTGTTCACTGTACGGGCGAGCTGGCTGCTCTTTGAACAGGCAGTTTTAAAATCATATGCCATTTTTCCTTCCCAAGTCCAAATTATTCCAGCTCCCCAGAGATGTGTGATTTCGGACACACAGTTGGAGCAAATCACTTGCAGACTAGCTGAGCAGTTTATTAATCTGAGGTAAGAAGTGTGGGATTCACCACAACTATAAGCAACCTCCCAAACGAACAACTTAAAGGCTCTGGCCATAGAACGCATGCTTGGTTCCAGCTCATCACTCACTATGTACTTGTGAGTGATAGCACAGGCCAGAAACCATGGAGCAAAGCTGTAGGAAAAATGCAACCCCGTAATTGGTAACAGTCTCCACATTTATGTAAGCAAGGTAGGCCTAATTAATACCAGTACGAGGAAGATCCTCTCCTGAGTTCGCTGACATATTTATTATTGAACGTCGGAGCAGAGCTTTCTGGAGTCCATCAGGCCTGTGTCTAAACACACAGCAGCCAGATGGTGGTTTTTTCAATAGCAGCTCCCATCAATGGCTCAGCAGCAATTATCAGGGGTTATCAAGGGGCATCAACCATGGAGCTCAGACAGACCAACATGAATTCTCCCTCATTTCCCCCGAGCTCGCCTCAATCACTTCTCTTTCTCATTAAAATTCCTGAATCGTACTAAAGTTAAAATGGGTCTGTATAACTATTAGGGAGGATTGGACTGGAGGTGATGGGAATGGATGTTTGGGAAGAGTTTTTAATGTTGTTGGCACTCCTTATCAGCATTAATAAAAAAAGCAGAAAAATGGCATGTCAGTCTGCTGCCATCCCATCATACCCTGCCACTGCAGGAAGTAACATGAGCCAAATGCAAGCCAGATGTATTTCAGCCATTGGGCCCGATTCCATCAAGCTGCAATATTTCACTAGACCGTATATTAATCTTCTAAAGCGTGTCACAGATTTCTCCACTGATAACATCACAGGGTTTAAATGACGGCTGAGTCATAGCTCTCATCAAACCGTGGTGGGGTTAAGAAAACATTCTGCTGGAAAATGTCAGCACACTTCTCCGTCTTAGACCGCAATTAACCGCTTCCACCTTTATTTTCAGAGCTCACACAACTTAGGGCTATGATGATTTGTTCCCATTTCTAGAATATGATCAACCAAAATATGGTAAGAACAGAGTTTTATTTTCAATAAGAAACACTGTAGAAAAAGATCATACAAAAAATATTTTCTTTATATTTCTCAATACTTTGCAGTCTTTTGTAAATGCAACCACCAAGTGAGTCAACAATACCAGACAATACTGTAGCAGCCTCATCACACAACTGATTTTTTACTCTCTGACAACATGGTGAGATAGCATACCTAATGCTCCCTGCAAGAGGCTAACACATCACCCAACGGGAGGCCTAAGGTTCTGTGGCAGCTCTGATAAACTGGACAGGATGCTGACTGGGTGACAACTCAGTGAATCACTGATGGTGAACCAAGACCCACACAATTCACTTCCCTGGATAGACAAGACAGGGACACCCACTGTGCCTTCACAACCACCCGATGCCCATGACCCTTCCCATCTCCTCAGGCAGGCCTCTCGCCTTTGAATTGCCAATCCCCTCCTTCCATAGGCCCTGATTCAGGGCACAGAGACTGTTGTCTCAGAGGTCAGGGGTCACCAGAGTTTCCTTGCTGCGGCCCCCTGGATTAGTCTTCCTCTGAGGAGAGCTGGGCTCCGTCGTCATGAACCTCCCTGTAGGCGCCCAGCGGGCCCCCTTCCACAACATAGCTCCCTGTGCTGAACCTCAGCCCCTCAGACAGCTTCTGGGCTGCCAGCTTGGCCTGCAACTCCTGCGGGAAACACACAATACAGGAGAGATGCTGACATTGAAAGGGTAATTAACCTGAAAAATGAGCAAGTGCTTAGCAGTAAGCATTAGGCTGCTATACTATACCATGAATGGAAGTAGCATAGGGAGTGTTCATCATCAGAGTTTTTGTGGTGATAATGGAATAGGTTGGTAGACGTTGCCCCAACACTTATAACATATTTAATTCCCTCATGTAATCTGATCGTACATCTGATCAGGCGTAACTTACCTTGAGCAGTGAGCATTTTGGTGTTGTTGGACAGACCTTAATGTTCCTCTGTTATGTGATGTGTCAGACAGACCCAGGGGCGACTCACCTGGTGTTTCCTGGTCTGTTCGAGTAGCAGGTCAGCTGACTGCTCCAGTGTCAGCAGCTGGGCAGGGTTGTAGTGGAGCAGTGGGAGCCTGGCAGCAGTGATGTCGTCAATGTGCTTCCTGTCTCGCTCCCTCCTGGCCTCAACGGAGAGCACCGGTGATGGTAATAAGCCTCCAGGAGATTGGCTGGGTGACAGAGACCCTGACGGGGAGCCATCTGTGTTGTGGGCAAACCTGCAAACATTACAGGAAGAGTTAATATAAGAGTTAGTAGGTGAGAATACTAGTGCATCGCCATAACTAAAGGCAGCATCACTGAACTATACAGTATTGTTATATACTTTCAGACAACGTGGACTTACTGATTAGGCTTATACTTCTGTCTCCTCATAGCCGGGTCCTTCTCAGTCCTCTCCAGGACTTCTATGTAGTGTGGTTTCTTCTGTGGCTGCCTTCCAAGGAAGGGGTTGCCAGTAGCAGGTCTGTTGAATGTGTCTTTAGGGGATCCACTTGAGCCAGTTGAGTGGTCAGACAGAGTGACCCTCTGCAAGGCCTCCGCAAGGTCGCTCTCTTTTGTCCTGTCAGAGTCTAGAGAGGCCCCTGCATCACCACCAGCCTGGGCCATCTCCATGGTTTCAGCAGCAGATACTTTGGACACACTGTCTTCTTGCAGCGTGTCAACTGTTTTGCTCTCCTGAACATTAGGTGACAGAGGTGAGACATCCAATTCTTGGACATTTCCAGGAGCTGTGTCCCCAGCTTGTCTCCTATGTTGGGACGTTCCTGGTTTATTCTGGCTACCACGTTGTCTTTGTGTCAAAGCCTGCTGGTATTTAGACTGCAGCTCTGTCCTGACAGATGACAGCATACCTTGCTTCCTCTCCTCTTCTTCATTGTGGGCAAGAGCAAGGCATAATCTCTCTGCAAAGTCTGAAATCTTCTTCCCTTTGTCTGGAAGGGTCTGTATGAACCTCCTGTTGATAACAACATATCAAATCAGTCTGTCAACAAGAAATAACACCAACTACTGCTTTCAGCTCAACTTTAAGAAAATGTAGTTGGCAGTGATAGTAAAACAAAGGAATGTCAGATTCAGGGTAAAACGCATTTCCCTAGTTCAAGTAACATCAGCTAGCCTACATTGAGGTGGATAGCATATACACACATGCGCCAAAACCGGCACCACTGTCTAGCCAACAGCTGGACGTTTCTAGAAGAATGTAATGTTGTTGTAGCAGCTAATTAATAATTTGAGTTAGCTTCTGTCAGATGAATGATATGAAGTTACTTACGTGTTAGATAATAATTTATATTGATGAAGTTACTTACTTGTTAGAGAATAATGTATCTTGGCGTGACAGTAATTCAGCAAGTTCTTCTTTGCTCTTGGTTTTAAGATCCCCCACCTGCCCCTGGCGTTCTGATGGAGCTGCCCACGATGACGAGAACATTGTTAGCTAACTAGTAGCTTCTAGTCTAAAACCCGCCCAAATAAGTTTACCGAATAGCTCAAATTACCCTATAAAAACATGACTTTGTTAGTCCATTAGCGTTACACTTAACGGGATTCTGTTGTTCAATAAAATATACTTTCATCTTCAGCTGTCTGTTAGCTTGAACTTGTATTTTGGTAGCTACGAAGCCGGAGCGCTTTCATTGTAAGCGGAAGTAGTACGGAAGTACGTTACCTTCAATATTCTTCTTCTTTTGCTTTAGGATTTGGTTGGCGGATCGCATCCAACTTTTAGGTGCATACACCGCCACCTACTGTACTGGTGTTGGAGGCCATTCGCGGCCTACCTACATTAAATTATTGATACGGTAATTCAAAATTGGGAAAAAGGAAAATTGCCCTGTCAACTATTAGCCCTCTATAAAAAAAACGCACCACCCCATTCCACTTTTTAACCCTATCTAATCATATTACACTTCCTAACTTGACCTTGTCGAGCAAAGACTACATCAAAACTCAGCAAGACAAGTACCGACAATATCTATATTTTTTCACCTTTATTTAGCCAGGTAGGCAAGTTGAGAACAAGTTCTCATTTACAACTGCGACCTGGCCAAGAATAAAGCAAAGCAGTTAGACAAATACAACAACACAGAGTTACACATGGAATAAACAAAACATACAGTCAATAATACAGTTGAAGAAAATCTATATACAGTGTGTGCAAATGAGGTAAGAAAAGGGAGGTAAGGAAATAAATAGTCCATGGTGGCGAAGTAATTACAATTTACCAATTACACACTAGAGTGATTGATGTGCAGAAGATGAATGTGCAAGTAGAGATACAGGGGTGCAAAAGAGCAAGATAAATAAATAAATAAATAAATACAGTATGGGGATGAGGTAGTTGGATGGGATATTTACAGATGGGCTATGTACAGGTGCAGTGATCTGTGAGCTGCTCAGACAGCTTGTGCTTAAAGCTAGTGAGGGAGGTAAGAGTCTCCAGCGCCAGTGATTTTTGCAATTCATTCCAGTCATTGGCAGCAGAGAACTGGAAGGAAAGGCGGCCAAAGGAGGAATTGGCTTTGGGGGTGACTAGAGAGATATACCTGCTGGAGCACGTGCTACAGGTGGGTGCTGCTATGGTGACCAGTGAGCTGAGATAAGGCGGGGCTTTACCTAGCAGAGACTTATAGATGACCTAGAGCCAGTGGGTTTGGCGATGAGTATGAAGCGAGTGCCAGCCAACGAGAGCGTACAGGTCGCAATGGTGGGTAGTCTATGGGGCTTTGGTGACAAAATGGATGGCACTGTGATAGACTACATCCAATTTGTTGAGTAGAGTGTTGGCGGCTATTTTGTAAATGACATCGCCGAAGTCGAGGATCGGTAGGATGGTCAGATTTACGAGGGTATGTTTGGCAGCATGAGTGAAGGATGCTTTGTTGCGAAATAGGAAGCCGATTCTAGATTTAATTTTGGATTGGAGATGCTTAATGTGAGTCAGGAAGGAGTTTACAGTCTAACCAGACACCTAGGTGTTTGTAGTTGTCCACATATTCTAAATCAGAACCGTCCAGAGTTGTGATGCTGGGCGGCAGGGCAGGTGTGGGCAGCGATCGGTTGAAGAGCATACATTTCGTTTTACTTGCATTTAAGAGGAGTTGGAGGCCAAGGAAGGAGAGTTGTATGGCATTGAAGCTCGTCTGGAGATTAGTTAACACAGTGTCCAATGATCATACCATAGAAGTTTGTTACATTTTAGGAATCTATAGTATGTTACTCCTCCACACAAGCCTTCGTTTGAGTGTTTGAATATTCTCTTGGAGCTAGTAGTATGGCATAAACTACATGTTATTTACATACATTCATGTATTTGCTTACCTTGCAGTAAAATACTTTCAAAGCTGCTTCATATCATATGGCATGTAAATAGAGATGAAACGCAGATAATTGATTGGGTGGCGCCACCGAGCGTTGAGAAGTAAAGATTACACTGATGCGACCAATGACTTTATAAAACTTGGATTGCTGATGGTTGGTACTCCCCAATAAGAGCATTCCTCCATTAATTGTTTTATTTTACCAGGTAAATTGACTGAGAACACATTCACAGCAACAATAGTTACAGGGGGATGAATGAGCCAATTGTAAACTGGGGATGATTAGGTGACTATGTTGGTATTAGGGCCAGATTGGGAATTTAGCTAGGACACCAGGGGTAACACCCCTTCTCTTACAATAAGTGCCATGGGATCTTTAGTGACCACAGAGAGCCAGGACTCCCATTTAACATCCCAGCCAAAAGATTGCACCCTACACAGGGAAATGTCCCCAATCATTGGGATATTTAGAAAGGGTGCCTCCTACTGGCCCTCCAACACCACTTCCAGCAGCATCTGGTCTTTCATCTTGAGACCAAGCAGGATCAACCCTGCTAAGTTTCAGAAGCAAGCCAGCAGTGGGATGGAGGGTGGTATACAGCTGCTACATAGGAATGCTTGGAATTCTACAATATTTAAATTAAATATTTCAAGGACAAAATTACATGTATTTAAGAATTTAATTGTAATGGGTAATCTAAAAATATTAGTAATCTAAAAATATATATACTTTAAGGAAAATGTTTTATATATTTTAACGTTTTATGTTTAGCTCACATTATATAATTTAAAAGTATGCATTACGGTGTCGCTAATAGAATAATTGTGGCAAAAACGAATGTAGACATTAATAAATGCATTTCTATAGGTTCCAAAACTGTTATTTTAAACGGTGGGGGAGCCATGGTGGCTTCAACACAGTGCCCCCTATAGTCATCTAGTGTATATATAAACCATTGTATGCTACATATAACCTCCCTGAAAGCTTCACAAAATGAACAATTTCAGCCACTAGACAGTAAACATTTTCATGAATGATTATAAAAACACCACATTGGTACAATGGCACATTTTCAAAACATACACTGATTTCATTAGTATGCACTGGATGTGTATCATTCAAGAAAGGCACATCACGCTTATCATAACTAATCATATTCACAGTCCTGGCAGTGTAGACAAATTACTTATACCAGTGGCTCAGGGATGGCAATCAGTAGAAATACAGTTGTTCAGTTTGTCAGATATAGTTACATATTATCCAATAGATAAAAAACAACCGATTATCATCACCGTTGTGGAGTATCAGTGATTAAGCTGTTAATAAAGGCACAAAGTATATATATATTTTACATATGTTGTACATAATTTGACTAATATTAAAATAATATTGCATCTCATTTATACAGTGCAAACTAAAAATGTCAGAAAAAGATACAGTATAAATATAAACCTTCATACATGATAGTGAATTCAAAATTCCATAAACTATACAAGAACATTCACTGTAAACAAAACCAAACATAATTCTTCAAAAGGATACTTTCAAGTATTATTTACAGAACAGTAGACTATTTACACAATATGCAACATATTCCCTTATACAGTATACTGAATAGCCTTCATAAAAAGTATTTCTTCATGTGATTACTCAATGTTAATCTTTGCTGTTATCTCCATAAGTTTCATGAAAGGTGTGTTGATTTTGGATGGGCTTGATCTTGCTTGAGAACAGGATGGGGCTGAGATGTCCACCTCTGGACTTGAGGCTGTATCTGTGATTGGAACTGAGGCAGACTCTTCTGTACTGGACTGATCAGGGCTTAGAGGGCCAGACGAAGACAGCGTTGGACTGGTTAGTGTTCCAAAGGATCTTGAGGAGTTGGTTGACAGATACCTACTGTACTCAGGAGGAGAGTACCTCAGTAAACTAGACTCCAGTCTGCTGGGTGGCGGTGGACCTGATCTGAATGTCCTAGACTGTCCTAGGTATTCTGTAGAAGAGGGATGGATTGGGGTTGGTCTGGGTTGGTATTGTGCTGCTGGAGGTTGGACATTAGTTTCAACCTCATACCCCTGTATTTCAGGTCTGTGGAAGTAAAATGAGAAAACAGAATGAGAAACTTAAAAGAAAACCCCAACTACAGGAAATGAAGCCACATGTATAATAGAGCCAGTGGTTCATACCTGGGGAGCAGATCACAGCCCACTCCTATCTCTCTGGTTTGCACAACTTCCCTTGGCACACTCTGTACAGACATAAAATACTTCAGCTTGTCTTCTAACTCATTATTCTAGGAAGAAGAAAAGAGGAAGGAACAAAGTCAGATCCATGCAAATGAGGTGGATGTGATGTAATCCAAGTGGACCAGACAGAGACAGATGATGTCACAAAAGGTGCAACACTGAATTTAGAGGTAGAGTAATGTCAAAGCACAACACACAGATTGACAATCTGAAACGTAGGAGAACGCTGGACATGAATGCACCCATAAAGTTCAAGTTTGGAAAACCACACCATACATTCATAATGTTCGGGAAGTGGACAGTACATAGTGTGGTGACAGTCCAGTCTCACCTCACACTCCACAATAGCAATTCTGTCCAGAAGCTCTGAGATGAACATGTCCTTCTGTGCCAATTTAGCTCGTAATGATTCAACCTTTACATTTTCAAGATGAAAAAAAGAAACAAACAATCCATATCAGTATAACATTTATATGTCAGTGTACTCATGTTTCCATTGACAGTGAGACAGAGAGAGAGAGACTTTTCTTAGTCATTCACCTCCTCTATCATGCATTTGACCTTCCTCTGCTGACAGAACACCATGTCATTCAGGTGTTTGATTCTCTCACGGAGCTCCCCTGCCTCCTCTTCCAACTTTTGAGAACTGTAATAATGAATTATAGTGTTATCACTTCAGTATATAATTTCAATGGGATGGAACATATAAAATGCCATTTTTGTTTTGGCATTTGTACCTCTTTGCTACAGTTGCATCTGTTTTGTATGTCACCTCCATCGAGCGTAGACGCTGTTCACATTCCTGCAGTTTATTCTGAAGATGGCCCCTTTCCTGGAAAAAATACATATTATTATAGTATTTTTGCCCAAAGGACTTGACATATTACACCTACAGTAAATACTATAGATATAAAGATAATGTTGCATGCATTATTGCATGCGTTATTCTGGGTCTTACCTGTCCCATACAGTCCAGCAGGCGCTCCACCTCACTGATCCTCTGGTCCCTTTCAGCGATCTTGGCCTCCGCAATCTTAGCATTCTTCTCTGCCTCCTCTAATCGCCTAATATACTTGTCAATTTGGGCCTAGTTGAAATATATTGATGGTAAACAAAATATATTAAAAGCTTTTAGGCAGAGAACTGGAACCTTTTATACTGTTTACATCACAGGAGGTTGATGGCACTTTCATTGGAGAGAACATGGTAATGGTGGGAGCAAAATCAATGGAATGGTATCAAACACATGGTTTCCCTTCCATTTGCTCCATTCCGGACATTATTATGAGCTTTTCTCCCTCAGCAGTCTCCTGTGGTCTACATATACACTTTTCATTAATATGTAAGATGGTGAAAACATCACCGGCCTTGCTTTTCACATGATTAATCAATCCCCGCCCTTTCTCTTCAGGCAGGGGCTTGGGTGAAGTGATATCAGAAGGAGACTCAGCAGTACCTGTAGCTTCTCTATCTCCTCTCTGTGTTTCCTCTGCTCCTCCTGAAGTCTCTCCTCATACTGTCTCTGTAGCCTCGCTGTCACCTCCTGCACTGCATGGCTGTTGGCCTCCTGAGACGACTCCACCTGGACAACACAAGCACACATCTATCAGTCAATTTCATACAACAATGTGACGATTCAAAGACTTGCTAAAGATAATTAATGTAGAAATGTCTATTGATTCTGTATTTTTCTAGTGAGTCCGGCATAAATGTTAATAGTTCAAATCTGGAGGATTGGTTCTTTGAGCTTGAACTGTCTGTCAATAACCTGTTATTCATCATCACATAGAATTGAAGTTGAGTGTTCAGCGGTCAGAGCAGACAAACCAGGTCAGAGAAGGCAATCAGTCAAAGGATCAGGGGAGTCACATCAAACGTTGAATGAAATAACCAGAGCGTGAAGTGTGTGAAATCAAGCAGAGCATTCTGGGACTGAAGTAGAGAGGGAAATGAATTGAACGGAGTAAGCCAGAGAGAGATATCAATCATATTTCAAGCAAAACACTTTAGCAGCCCCCCTATTGACAGTGGAGAGAAAATGTTTATGTTTTAGAGTTAATTTCATGCAATTCTACACATTTTGCAATGGAGCATACAGAAAATGTTGCAGTTTTAAAGCAAGTTTACTGCAATTCTTCGCATTTTGTCGTAGGGCGGAGAGATTTTGTAATTTTACAACTAATTTCATGCAATTCTTCTAATTTTTCCATAGAGTGGAGAGAAATATTTGCAGGTTTTAATATGATACTTGAGTGAGACTGACTAATGAAACCAATGGGGGCCCGGCCAGTAATTCAAACATGATTACAATATGCCATTCGTGTCTCAAATTTTGTAACAATGCAGAGGGTTCCTTATAGATCCAATGCTCCAGAGTGGCGCAGTGGTCTAAGGCACCGCACTGCAGTGCTAGAGGTGTCACTACAGACCCTGGTTTGATCCCGGTCGTGACTGGGAGTCCCACAGAGCATCGTCCAGGTTAGGGGAGGGTTTGACCGGGGTAGGCCGTCATTGTAAATAAGAATTTGTTCTTAACGGACTTGCCTAGCTAAATAAAATCTAGTACATGGACGTCACGCGACTCTTGGCGGCAGTAAGAAAGCCAGCAGCATTCAACATAGCCTAGATTTAGGTGTTTATTAATTCTAAACAAAATAACTTTTGGGAGTTTTCATACGCTTACAATTATGTTTTGATTCTTACTTGAACAGACGCTAAGATTATATTTAGTTTTGATCTTTGCAAAATAACTATTTTGGATGCAGCAGTTGTTAGCTGGAATGATATATGCTGTAGCAAAAGCTAGCCAAAGATATAGCCAAAAAGTGTTTTAAGTATAATGCAGTTGATTTGCGATGATGACACAAACATTACATTAAGCAGTACATTCATACGAGCCTTACAATCCAATTATAATCCAAAAGTAGTGTGAAATGCACTCATTAGCAACATGTGAATATAGGCTTTTTTTGTTGGCGTTCTATAAGAACTCCCTCTTGTTCTGCCACCAATTTGCACGCATCGTCCTCGTGCAGCAATGTTTGCAAACACAGAAAGGGGTCTATAGCTCTGCATTGACATGATTGGTGAGGGTGGAAGGTCCTGTATAAACACAAACTTACTTCCTTGACAACTTCCTTCACAACAGCTTTGCGCTGTTCTGAGAAGCTCAAGAAGTGTGAATGCACTGACTGCTGCAGATGCTTTATCACCCCAAATTCTGCATGGCCAATGCAGACGGCAGATGACCATGCAACTTTGCCATGGATTTAACACATCCTCTGGACTTTATATCAAAAGAAAGAGAAGAACGATAACTTTAACATTATGAATTTAATACAGTTAGATGCGCTGAAATGAAAGCAATTTTTGAAAATGAACACTCGGATTATGGTTATATGTCTGATATCGCAAATTGTTGATTTTTAATCCGAGGCTATTGACACACTTGTTGAATTATGCAACAGAACGTGACAACAACAGTCATTAATTAGGCAGTCTAGACAGCACAGGTAACTGCAGGTAGGCCTAGACAGAGCAAGTGGTTGCAGCCCCGTTCCACGAATTTATGCAAGGAAATAATCAACAAGGGGCGATGTGTTCTATGGAAAATAATGAAAGAAGTGGAAGGTGTATTCCACCACTCTAGGATTCCGGAGTTGCATTATTTTCCAGAGAATGCATAGAGCCCCAAATTCATTATCCCTTTTATACCATGGCTATAATTTAACACATTTGCCGCTAGAAATGTGTTCAACATCCACTGCAACTAGCACGTTTACTAGATAGCTACAGTAGTTGCCTTGGTAATCAAACAAAACACAGTTGTTAGTTTAGCCACAGATATAACAATGAGATACGTTATTCAAATCTTTGGTTTAGCTAACCAAACCATCACAACCAGCTCAAACATAGAACATGTACGAATGAACTATAGCCATTGAATTTTACCCTGCTGATATACCATGCTATAGGAAAATTGAACACGCTCTAGAATGCCGTTCAAGCCAATCAGAAACGAGTATTCAACAATGCCACTTCTCAAGTGTTTTCAATTGTATTGTAGATAAATATGCTCCCTTTAAAAACTGAGAATTAAAAATAGGTTTTGCCCTTGGTTCAGTCCAGAGCTATCTGAAGTCATACACAACAGAGATGCTGCCTGGGCCAAAGCTAGATTCACAGACTCGGGCACAGACTGCCAGTCTTTCAGGGGGATTGAGAAATCTGTCTGTAAAACTAGTTAAAAAAGCAAAATCGGATTATTATGTTAATACACTATCTGAATGTACAGGGAACCCAGCTACATTTTGGAAAGCAGTTATGTCACTGAAGGGTTGTGTCTCCTCTTCTCCCCCAATACATTAATTTAGATTCTGGCCCTATTACTGCCAAAATTGATATCATTAATGAATTTAATCACCATGTTATCTCTACAGGCGATATATTTAAATGTATTTCAAAGCCAGCTCTTGAAAAGAGTAGTTTGGATGTTGATGGTGAAAATCTATTGAATGATACTGAAAATGCTGGTCAGGATTTTTCTTTTAGGAAATTCACTGATAAAGAAGTCCTGGATGCTATGTTAACATTAGAGAAAATTTTTTGGAGCCTGGTCTGCTCAAGTGTGCAGACTTAATGCTGGCTCAGTAGCCCACATTTTTTATTTAACGTTGTTATCAGGAAGTATTCCAAAAGCATGGAAATCCGCATATGTGCTGCCACTCCATAAGGGTGGGGATACAAATGATTTTGACAACTATCACCCCATTTCAATACTACCTTCTTTAGCTAAGATTCTTGAATCCTTGGTTAATGTATAACTTTGTTCCTTTTTATCCGATAATTGTATTCTTAATGTAAACCAATCAGGGTTTAGGCCTGGGCATAGTACTACCACAGCAGCCACGCTAGTTGTTAATGATCTTGTCAATGCCTTGGATGCTAAAAAGAGCTGTGCTGCCTTGTTTATTGACCTGTCAAAGGCGTTCGACACTGTTGATCATTCTGTTTTGCAGAAGTTATCAAGAATAGGCCTGGGATATACAGCCTGTTTATGGTTTCAGAGTTATCTTAGCGACAGAACTCAGGCCATATTAACAGATGGGGTTAATTCTGAATTTCTTGAGATTCAAAAAGGTGTTCCTCAGGGACCATGATTGTTCACCTTGTATATTAATGACATAGGAAACACTGTTAATACTTGCTGATGCTCCAGATACTCAACTAGTCTAAAGAAGGACAGTTGAATTGCTTCTTTAATCAGAACTACAGTTTTCAGCTGTGCTAACATAATTGCAAAAGGGTTTTCTAATGATCAATTAGCCTTTTAAAATGATAAACTTGGATTAGCTAACACAACGTGCCACTGGAACACAGGAGTGATGGTTGCTGATAATGGGCCTCTGTACGCCTATGTAGATATTCCATAAAAAATCTGCCGTTTCCAGCTACAATAGTCATTTACAACATTAACAATGTCTACACTGTATTTCTGACCAATTTAATGTTATTTTAATGGGCAGAAAATGCTTTTCTTTAAAAAACACATTTCTAAGTGACCCCAAACTTTTGAACAGTAGTGTATGTGTATGTTTTATTGTTCTGTTTTTATTGTAATGTATACAGGGCTCTCTTGTAAAAGAGATTTTTAATCTCAATGTGACTTTTTTTTAAATTAAGCAAAAAGGCACGAGGGGGTTTGGTATATGGCCAATATACCAAGGCTACGGGCTGTTCTTACGCACAAAGCAACACGAATTACAGCCCTTAGCCGTGGTATATTGGCCAAATACCACAAACCCTTGAGGTGCCTTATTGCTATTATAAACTGGTTACCAATGTAATTTGAGCAGTAAAAATAAAGGTTTTGTCATACCCATGGTATATGGTCTGATATACCACGGCTGTCAGCCAATCACCATTCAGGGCTCAAACCACCTAGTTTATAAGCACATTTATATATGCAAATACACCCAGTGTATTTACACAAATGAAGCACATATCATTTTCTTTATTTTAACACAAAAAAGGTTACAAAATACCTGATACCATTAGAAAATGTATACATATATAAATATAACTGCAAATTTGACAAATTTAATACCTCAATTCCCACCAAAATCCCTATACATTCATTATTTGTCCATTTAAAAAATATATATATTTAACTACAGTGACGGCCTACCCCGGCCAAACCCGGATGACGCTGGGCCAATTGTTTGCCGCCCTATGGGACTCCCAATCATGGCCAGATGTGATACAGCCTGGAATCAAACCAGGGACTGTAGTGACGCCTCTTGCACTGAGATGCAGTGCCTTAGACTGCTGCGCCACTCGGGAGCCAAATAGTGTGTTCCCTGTCTGGGAATCGAACCCAGGCCGCGGCGGTGATAGCACCACTAGACTAGACCATCCATCTTATTGATTTCAAAAATTCAGAAAGTTTTGAGTATCTTCATCCATTGTCCAACTTTTGCATTTATTGGAATTGTTTTTATAACCTTTTAACAATTGTGATGACCGTTGCTACTTCATGGAACTCTTTCAGGGTCAGGATTATGTATCCTGTGAACACTAATGAGTAGAGTAAACTGTGCCCCATAAACAAAAAGCAAACACTTGCCAGGCCTGTACCATCCACTGTGTGGTGCTGGTGTGCTGTGTTTACAGTAGTACTCTACCTTCAGTTTGAGTGTGCAGTTCTCAGCCTGGGCAAGTTCCAGCTGCCTCTCCCTCTCCTTCAGCCTCTCCTCGGCCTGCTGAAAGGAGCTTCTTAGACTCTTCATCTCATCCCGGGAGTCCACACGATTGTGACAGCTCTCTAGTAGAGATTTCTGCAAAGGAAGCTAGTTCTTTAATTCCTCATACATCATTGCATGCAGCAATCATGAGCAGAAAGATTGACTCATACACTGAAACTAAGATTAACAGCTTAGAGCTACTTTATAAAACAAACATGTATAATGAACCAGACAGGATATCCTTCACTCTCCACAGATCAGTAGAAGAAGGAAGTATAGTGCTGCATATCTCTGTTTGAGAGGATTAAGACTTTCCGTGGAGGGTTATGAGACATCCCACTGGGTAAAAACTGGTTCAACCAATGTTGTTTCCACGTCATTTCAACCGCAAAATTCTATGTGATGATGTTGAATCAAAGTGGAAAACTGATTGGATTTGCAAAAAGCCATCAACTTAAGGTAATTTCATTTTTTTTCCAGCCAACTTTTAACTTAAATCCAATGACAGGGTGACATTTTTGGTTGATTTCACATTGAATTCACAAATGTAAATCAAAACTAGACATTTTGTGTTTGTTTATTATCTACTGTCTACTGACGAGACAGTGACAGGCCTGTTTGACAGTCGTTGATCCTGTACCTGGAGGTCAATGTTGGCAGATATAAGGGAGCTGTTCATCTGGTCGAAGCTGTCCATGGCTGCAGTCCGAACCCTCACCTCTTTCTCCAGAGTCTTCCTCTGGGAGTTGGCAGTCTGGAGAGACACATAGCACACCCAATTCTCAGATTTTGTATCCCTTTTGTGTTTATAAGAAATTGAAAGAGAAATGATTTCCAGCTGTTAGCTGTCTTATTAGTCATGTGTGGCTTGGTGTATTGTCTTACCCTGATGTCTTGTGATAGTTTCTGCATCGACTGTTGCATTCCTCCAGACTGGCTGTACATCCGCTCTCTGACCTTCTCCAGGGAATCTCTCACCTGTGCAGCACAGAGATAACACACGATTGAAGTAATCCATCCTTATTGCTTAATTAGCAAATCCATAACGTTGTCCATGTTACAGAATCCTGGTGTTTTGCTCTTGGATACCCTGCAGGCCTGTCAGGTGTACTGTACTGTAGGCCTCTGCTCTGTTTACACTCCTAAACTTGGATCAGCCTCATCGTTATCTTCTCCATCTCTACTCACCTCCCTGATGTACCTCATCTCATCCCTCAGGTGATTGACAGACCACTCGCACGCCATCACTTCCTGCTGTCTGTCCGAGCCTGTCCTCTGCAACACACCGTACACCTTGGGCCCGTGCTGCCGCTGCAGCGACATCTCTAGCTCCCCATTGGTCGCTGCTCTGAGCTGCTGAGGGAGACAGGATCAACCCGGTCAGGTTTCTATCTAGACACACTTTCTACCAGCCTGTAGATGTGTGTGTGTGTGTTCGCCTCTATGTGAGTGTTTGTGCGTTTGATTACTTGCGCATGCCCAGGTATTTGGAGCATTGCTGCTGAGCACTTGAATCTGGAGGTTGGGAAGCAGGGATGGAAACAGAGTGCAGTGAGGGTGTCATGTTTCTGCAACCCAGTACATGAGCTCCCGCTGTCTCCCTGCTATTGTTCCTCACCAACAGGGCTCTCAAGGAGCACAGGTGCACACTGACACAGGTCCTTTGTAGCTCAGCAGTATCAGGAAGTGGCTCTAGCACCTTTATGTTATCTTAGAGTAACATACAGTATGAGAGGAATCCACTGAGTGACACAGATACAGAATCTTATCAAAGTCTCACAATAAATACGTCTTACTGTGTGAAGAAGCAATATGTTTCCATTGTTATGATCAGACAGGCAGCGAGCCCGCATTTAAGTCTGTTATCTACCCTACGTTATTCAAAAATAGAGGAGCCAAAACAATGGCCTGTCCTACTATGCCACAGACTCCAGTATAAACCCTGGAAGGTGAATCTGTTTGCCTTTGACGATAAATCCAGGACACTCAAATTAGTATGATAGACCAGGTTGTGCACACAGGTCCATGTGACCTCTGTTTCAACCAGAGGCAGAGGGTTGTACCCAATACTACATATCGACATAATCAATGCTTGGAATTATCTGAGGATAGGTTATATCAAGGATAGTACAAAAGGTTCTAAATGTTCTTGTTTATATACAGTGCATAGCTTGCATATTTGTGTTTCACACGCCAATAGCAGAGTTGACCACAAATTCAGGAAGTTACTTCCCATTTTCTCACCATACCATTCTGTAACTTTCCCTTTCAAAAGCCTCTATGTGGGAAACCATGATAGCTTTTTATGTTGTGGTTGTGGTAGTTTACCTGTACAGGTGACTCACTGCCAGCTGGCCTCTCTCTCTGGATGAGTCTGTTCTTCTTCTTCCATGTTCCATTGACAACCTTCTCCTCTCGCTGAGAAGACAAACAGAAACAAATGAACTGTGTGCTCACAATATCTGGAGATATTTCACAACCCTGTAACCTGATTATTACTGAATGCTTGGAATTCCTGTTTTTTTAAAGCCACATATTTAGTCTGCAGATTATGTGCTTCAATGTGCACAACTCATTCCCCTCTTTCAGATAATGATATGGGCCAAGGGTACAGTTTAAATGCATGGATCATGTACCTGTTCTCATCAAACTTTTGATGACAGATTACCATCTTTGTTGAACATAGTCTACTGTAGTTTTGATCACTGGGAATAGTCATTATACTCATTTCTAGACCACATCTTAGTCATAACCCATACATTTAAAAAAATATGGGTTTGGACTACTGCAATGCTTTGTGGGGAAAGAGTTTCTGAACCTGTTTGGGATAGGCGGCATGTCATTCAGGCGGAAATGAAGAAAAAATGGGCCTAGCCCTAAGAAGTTAACCAGCATGGCTACCACAGCACTCTGCAGTGATTCACCATCCCATCTGGTTTGCGCTTAGTTGGACTATCATTTGTTTTTCAAGAGGACAATGACCCAAAACACACCTCCAGGCTGTGTAAGGGTTATTTGACCAAGAAGGACAGTGATGGAGTGCTGCATCAGATGAGCTGGCCTCCACAATTACCCGACCTCAACCCAATTGAGATGGTTTGGGATGAGTTGGGCCGCAGAGTGAAGAAAAAGCAGCCAACAAAAGCTCAGTGTATGTGGCAACTCCTTCAAGACTGTTGGAAAAGCCTTCCAGGTGGAGATGGTCAAGAGAATGCCAAGAGTGTGCAAAGCTGTCATCAATGCAAAGGGTGGCTACTTGAAAAATCTCAAATATATTATATTTATTAAAACACTTTTTTGGTTACTACATGATTCCATATGTATTATTTCATAGTTTTGATGTCTTCACTATTATTTTACAACGTAGAAGAAATAATGAGTAGGCTTGTCCAAACTTTTGATTGGTACTGTATATCATTTACCATCCCCTGTGTTGTTGAAGTCTGTCATTAAGTGCTTCTTCTTAGGGCAAGGCCCCTTTTTTCTTAATTTCCGCCTGAATGACATGCCCAAAGTAAACTGCCTGTTGCTCAGGCCCTGAAGCCAGGATATGCATATAATTGGTACCATTGGAAAGAAAACACTTTGAAGTTTGTAGAAATGTTAAAATAATGTAGGAGAATATAACACAATAGATATGGTAGGAGAAAATCCAAAGAAAAACCAAACAGAAACTTTTATTTTATCCTCTTAGAATGGCAAGTAAAAGGTCATATTAAAAATTAGCTCCCTGGATGCAATTCCTATGGCTTCCACAGGGTGTCAGCAGTTAATTTTCAAGGTTTCAGGCTTGTAACTTCAAAAACGAATAATAAATATCAGTTTTAGTACAGGGACAGTCTTGGAAATTCATGTTTGCGTGTGCCATGAAGACAGGACGCACCTGCTAAAATCGGTTTCCTATTGAACATACTTCTTTCCGTAAGAAATATTATAGTTTGATTACATTTTAGGGTATCTGAGGAGTAAATAGAAACTTATTTTGACTTGTTGAAACAAAGTTTAGGGGTAGATTTTCGGATTCCTTCTCTGCATGTTGAACGAGTGGGTTACTCAAATCGATGGCGCCAACTAAACTGACTTTTTGGGATATAAAGAAGGGTTTTATCTAACAAAACAACACTACATGTTATAGCTGGGACCCTTTGGATGACAAATCAGAGGAAGATTTTCAAAAAGTAAGTGAATATTTAATCGTTATTTGTGAATGTATGAAACCTGTGCTAGTGGAAAAATATTTTGATGTGGGGAGCCGTCCTCAAACAATCGCATGGCATGTTTTCGCTGTAATAGCTACTGTAAATCGGACAGTGCAGTTAGATTAAAAATAATTTAAGCTTTCAACCGATATAAGACACTTATATGTACCTAAATGTTTAATATCCATAATTATTTTAATTATTTATTTGAATTGCGTGCCCTCCAGTTTCACCGGAAGTTGTCCCGCTAGCGGGACGCCTATCACAAACAGGTTTTAAGTGTGCCTTGAATTCTAAATAAATCACAGACAGTATTATCAGCAAAGCACCCCCACACCATCACACTTCCTCCTCCATGCTTCATGGTGGGAACCACACATGCGGAGATCATCCATTCACCTACTCTGTGTCTCACAAAGAAACGGTGGTTGGAACCAAAAATCTCAAATTTGGACTCATCAGACCAAAGAACAGATTTCCACCGGTCTAATGGCCATTGCTCATGTTTCTTGGCCCAAGGAAGTCAATTCTTCTTATTGGTGTCCTTTAGTAGTGGTTGCAGCAATTCGACCATGAAGGCCTGATTCACACAGTCTCCTCTGAACAGTTGATGTTGAGATGTGTCTGTTACTTGAACTCTGTGAAGCATTTATTTGGGCTGCAATCTGAGGTTCAGATAACTCTAATGAACTTATCCTCTGCAGCAGAGGTAACTCTGGGTCTTCCTTTCATTTGGCAGTCCTCATGAGAGCCAGTTTCATCATAGCGCTTGATTGTTTTTGCGACTGCACTTGAAGAAAAGATCTTGAAATGTTCCGGATTGACTGACCTTCATGTCTTAAAGTAATGATGGAGTTTCATTTCTCTTTGCTTATTTGAGCTGTTTTTGCCATAATATGGACTTGGTCAACTTGTAAGTCGCTCTGGATAAGAGCGTCTGCTAAATGACTTAAATGTAAATGTAAATGTCTTTTACCAAATAGGGCTATCTTCTGTATACCACACCTACCTTGTCACAACACAACTTATTGGCTCAAGCGCATTAAGAAGGAAAGAAATTCCACAAATTAACTTTTAAGAAGGCACACCTGTTAATTGAAATGCAGATGACTACCCCATGAAGCTGGTTGAGAGAATGCTAAGAGTGTGCAAAGCTGTCACCAAGGCAAAGGGTGGCTACTTTGAAGAATCTCAAATATAAAATATATTTTGATTTGTTTAACACTTTTTTGGTTACTACATGATTCCATTTGTGTTATTTCATAGTTTTGATGTCTTCACTAGTATTCTACAATGTAGAAAATAGTACAAATAAAGAAAAACCCTGGAATGAGTAGGTGTGTCCAAATGTTTTACTGGTACTGTATATTTTGGACAACAACTAAAAAGCTCTTGTTTCTTAGAAGAGAAAAGAGAAGCTTCCCTACTAAACAAATATTAGCTCAGAGGAACTTCAGCCAAGACCTCTGCTCTGCAGCCCATCCAGCCAGAGAGAGAAGGCCCATCCAGCAGAGATAAGAGATGGGTAATAGTGACGCCACTGTTGTTTCATGGCCTCCTGAGCTGGACGTTGCTCCACATTTTCACACCAGATAATCCACAGAGAGAGAGCAGGCTGACAAGAAATTATGAGGGGCTCCAAATAGGCAATGTGAATACCAACAGATGGGAGAGAAGAATGGCCGTCATTATGCTTTATGGCCGGTACTGTACACACCCTCTGAAAGAACTTAATATGTCAGCCTCTATTGCATTTTAAATATTACAATATAGGCGTTTCAGCATGTTTGCAGAGGGAGCATTTATTCCAGTTTTGTTCCAGTTTTGTCCTGGATTCTTTGAAGCTGAATTAACAGAAACTGATTTTTCTTCTTCTATCCAGTCAGATAAGGGACTGTGAAAACAGTTTTAATGTCCTGCCAAAGGAATGTGACCCTCACTGAACTGACAGTGTTATTTATTCATGGGAAACCAGATGAGAGAGGCCTAGTCTGAAGAACTCAAAATCAAAAGCAATGGGCAATATTCTACACTCTTAGAAAAAGGGTTCCAAAAGGGTTCTTCGGCTGTCCCCATAGGAAGAACCCTTTTTGGTTCCAGGTAGAACTCATGGGTTCCATGTCGAACCCTCTGTGGAAAGGGTTTTACATGGAACCCAAAAGGGTTCTACCTGGAACCAAAAAGGGTTCTTCAAAGGGTTCTCCTATTGAGACAGCCGAATAATCATTTTAGGTTCTAGATAGCACCTTTTCTTCTAAGAGTGTACTATTCTCTACTTTAATTGACTTAATGTTACCTAAGCTTGGCTGTGTATGAAAATTGCTCGCATAATGAAAGACTCCACTGTGCTATATACCTCTAATATACCTCTAATACTGCTTTGTGCCCTGCGTTGTGCCCTGACCAGAAGTATACAGAATGGTGTCGTCTGCGTAGAGGTGGATCAGAGAATCACCAGCAGCAAGAGTGACATCATTGATGTATACAGAGAAAAGTATCGGCCCAAGAATTTAACCCTGTGGCACCCCCATAGAGACTGCCAGAGGTGCATAGCAATTTTGAGCCTGTAATCGAACCCACAAATGCTGATGCTCCAGATACTCAACTAGTCTAAAGAAGGCCAGTTGTATTCCTTCTTTAATCAGAACAACAGTTTTCAGCTGTGCTAACATAATTGCAAAAGGGTTTTCTAATGATCAATTAGCCTTTTGAAATGATAAACTTGGATTAGCTAACACAACGTGCCATTGGAACACAGGAGTGATGGTTGCTGATAATGGGCCTCTGACCGCCTATGTAGATATTCCATTAAATATCAGCCTTTTCCAGCTGCAATAGTCATTTACAACATTAACAATGTCTACACTGTATTTCTGATCAATTCTATGTTATTTTAAAGGACCAAAAATGTGCTTTTCTTTCAAAAACAAGGACATTTCTAAGTGACCCCAAACTTTTGAACGGTATTGTAGGTCGTAGTGACGTCATCTGCTTACTGCTTGATTCACTCAAAGTACTGTACTGATGAATACTGAATTGGCATTACTGACTGAAACCCTGACAACAAGGGAAGAGTTATGTCAATTTCAGCTGCCTTCAACATGCCTGCTTAATCAATAGATAAAGGGAAGCTAGAGGGGATGTGGTTGGAGGGGGGCACTTTGAACATCCTTCTCTCCTCCTTTCCCACTGTGCGTCCTTACATACTAATCCTCTGTTTATGTTCTATCTGTAAGGCCTCTGAAGTTAATGGGCTGGGATAATTATTATTGTAATGTGCGATATGTCCTGGCCGCTCCGGAGCGCTGCTCTCGTTAGCGCTGGTTGGCTCGTTAAGTGGGCCTAGCTTCAGCACAGACTGATACCACATTGCAGACTGGAGTGCACAGCTGGCCGTGGCAGAGTGGCACAGCCCCCATACGACTGGCACAGCTGTGTTGTGTCATCAGCAGGGCCCTGAGTATTTCCAGACCACATAACTAGACCAGGAAAACCTCTGGGCCCTAATTAACTAGGGCCCAACGTTGTTCTCCTCTGTGCTGCTCTCTGTTCAACCCTGACCTGGCTGTCGTCTTTCATCGGTAGTCAGGCTGTAAACATGCACAGCCTCCTGAAGGGAAACACCATCAGATTACACCATTAGTCACACTGCTATCAGCTGAAATGTGATGGCAAAGGGGTGGGGCAGGTTATAGGAACAGTGTACAAGGTACAAAGAACAGCATGGACCTATCTCTCTGCTTTCTGTCACTATCTCAGTCTCTGTGGAGGAGCGACCGAAACCATACTTCCCCTAACCTCAATGTGATTCCAAGCAGCACACTGTGTGCTGTCAAACACTTACATTACAAACTAGCTGATGTAAGTTTGCCAGACCACAGCTTCTCAACACAAACAGAGCAAAATGGCGAACCACCTCTGGCAAACAACATGTCTGCCTTTATTATGACGTAGGCTACTATGTGTACTAAGTAGGTACCGTGTAATTAAAAAGAGTTCCGTGATTGTTTAGTGATTTTACAGTAAGATGTCATCATGTGTCGTGTACATTATATATGATATACGGCATCTGAAAACAGACAACAGCATGCGGTTCTGTGTAATTCTGTCGTCAGCTAGGCTTGTGCATGCTGAAGAGAGTTCTACTGTAGATGAAAAGGGACATGCAGCTCCTAACTTTGTGCAGAGTACTGTGAAAATCAGACACAGCTGTGTATGGTGGTGTACACACCCCTGTGTGAATACAATTGCATAACCAACCGCCCAGATAACATAGCAGCAGTAAATCTCAGTGGTTCCACCTTTCTCTGTCTCTGTATTGTGTAGACAGTCCATGGAATGTTTCTTAAACTGGATAAAAGCTGGTTCCTAGTTCACAAACATTCCCACCTGACTTGTGTGTGTTTGAGGGATAGAGAGGGCTGTGAATAAGAAAGGGAGAGAGGCAGAGCGCACTGACTACAGGTTGAGGAAGCGACGATTAAGGGAGGGGAGAGAGGGAAAAGATAAGATCCAGGATCCATAGCGTGGTGAAGATGAAGATGTGTGAGGCTGACTGGGTGTATGAGGGTGACTGGGTGTGTGAGGGTGACTGGGTGTATGAGGGTGACTGGGTGTGTGAGGGTGACTGGGTGTGTGAGGGTGACTGGGTGTATGAGGGTGACTGGGTGTGTGAGGGTGACTGGGTGTGTGAGGGTGACTGGGTGTATGAGGGTGACTGGGTGTGTGAGGGTGACTGGGTGTATGAGGGTGACTGGGTGTATGAGGGTGACTGGGTGTATGAGGGTGACTGGGTGTATGAGGGTGACTGGGTGTATGAGGGTGACTGGGTGTATGAGGGTGACTGGGTGTATGAGGGTGACTGGGTGTATGAGGGTGACTGGGTGTATGAGGGTGACTGGGTGTATGAGGGTGACTGGGTGTATGAGGGTGACTGGGTGTATGAGGGTGACTGGGTGTATGAGGGTGACTGGGTGTATGAGGGTGACTGGGTGTATGAGGGTGACTGGGTGTATGAGGGTGACTGGGTGTATGAGGGTGACTGGGTGTATGAGGGTGACTGGGTGTATGAGGGTGACTGGGTGTATGAGGGTGACTGGGTGTATGAGGGTGACTGGGTGTGTGAGGGTGACTGGGTGTGTGAGGCTAACTGGGTGTGTGAGGCTGACTGGCTGTGAGGCTGACTGGGTGTGAGGCTGACTGGGTGTGTGAGGCTGACTGGCTGTGAGGCTGACTGGGTGTGTGAGGCTGACTGGGTGTGTGAGGCTGACTGGGTGTGTGGCTGACTGGAGGTGTGTGGCTGACTGGGTGTGTGAGGCTGACTGGCTGTGTGGCTGACTGAGTGTGTGAGGCTGACTGGCTGTGTGGCTGACTGGGTGTGTGAGGCTGACTGTGTTTGTGTGGCTGACTGGGTGTGTGGCTGACTGGGTGTGTGTGGCTGACTGGCTGTGTGGCTGACTGGGTGTGTGAGGCTGACTGGCTGTGTGGCTGACTGGGTGTGTGAGGCTGACTGGGTGTGAGGCTGACTGGGTTTGTGTGGCTGACTGGGTGTGAGGCTGACTGGGTGTGTGAGGCTGACTGGCTGTGAGGCTGACTGGGTGTGTGAGGCTGACTGGGTGTGTGAGGCTGACTGGGTGTGAGGCTGACTGGCTGTGTGGCTGACTGAGTGTGTGAGGCTGACTGGCTGTGTGGCTGACTGGGTGTGTGAGGCTGACTGTGTTTGTGTGGCTGACTGGGTGTGTGGCTGACTGGGTGTGTGTGGCTGACTGGCTGTGTGGCTGACTGGGTGTGTGAGGCTGACTGTGTGTGTGTGGCTGACTGGGTGTGAGGCTGACTGGGTGTGAGAGGCTGACTGGCTGTGAGGCTGACTGGGTGTGAGGCTGACTGGCTGTGAGGCTGACTGGGTGTGAGGCTGACTGGGTGTGAGAGGCTGACTGGCTGTGTGAGGCTGACTGGCTGTGAGGCTGACTGGCTGTGTGAGGCTAACTGGGTTTGTGTGGCTGACTGTGTGTGTGAGGCTGACTGGGTGTGTGAGGCTGACTGGGTTTGTGTGGCTGACTGGGTGTGTGAGGGTGACTGGGTGTGTGAGGCTGACTGGGTGTGTGAGGCTGACTGGGTGTGTGAGGCTGACTGGGTGTGTGAGGCTGACTGGGTTTGTGTGGCTGACTGGGTGTGTGAGGGTGACTGGGTGTGTGAGGCTGACTGGGTGTGTGAGGCTGACTGGGTGTGTGAGGCTGACTGGGTTTGTGTGGCTGACTGTGGGTGTGAGGCTGACTGGGTGTGTGAGGCTGACTGGGTTTGTGTGGCTGACTGTGGGTGTGAGGCTGACTGGGTGTGTGAGGCTGACTGGGTTTGTGTGGCTGACTGTGGGTGTGAGGCTGACTGGGTGTGTGAGGGTGACTGGGTTTGTGTGGCTGACTGGGTGTGTGGCTGACTGGGTGTGTGAGGCTGACTGTGTTTGTGTGGCTGACTGGGTGTGTGGCTGACTGGGTGTGTGTGGCTGACTGGCTGTGTGGCTGACTGGGTGTGTGAGGCTGACTGTGTGTGTGTGGCTGACTGGGTGTGAGGCTGACTGGGTGTGAGAGGCTGACTGGCTGTGTGAGGGTGACTGGGTTTGTGTGGCTGACTGGGTGTGTGGCTGACTGTGGGTGTGAGGCTGACTGGGTGTGTGAGGGTGACTGGGTTTGTGTGGCTGACTGGGTGTGTGGCTGACTGGGTGTGTGAGGCTGACTGGGTGTGTGGCTGACTGGGTGTGTGGCTGACTGGGTGTGTGGCTGACTGGGTGTGTGGCTGACTGGGTGTGTGGCTGACTGGGTGTGTGGCTGACTGGGTGTGTGGCTGACTGGCTGTGTGGCTGACTGGGTGTGTGAGGCTGACTGGGTGTGTGTTTTGGGAC
The DNA here is from genome assembly GCF_901001165.1 of Salmo trutta. Lineage (NCBI taxonomy): Eukaryota > Metazoa > Chordata > Actinopteri > Salmoniformes > Salmonidae > Salmo > Salmo trutta. The sequence goes on from NC_042968.1 coordinate 19,641,137, forward strand.
TCACTGTGTCTGAGGTTGGTTTCTTGGTCTCATTCTGTTCATTGTCTCCTGTATGAAGAGTTAGTCTGAGTCGCCGGATCCTCCTCTGGGGGAATAAAAAACAGACAGAAACATACACAGACATAAAAAGAAAATGTCAATGTCACTCAGTTCAAGCTCATGCACCAGTAATCAATGTCATAGTTGGATGAAAACTAAAATGTGTTGTGTTTCCCAGTGTCACTCTTTATGACATAAAAATGGATCGGTTCATATGTAATGCGATCTAGCATGTGAGCACAAGATTTGTGTTGTAATGAGCCTGATTGTTGTGTTACAATAAGCAGTGGAATGTTTCTGATGGGGTCCAAATACAACAGGTCACCATCAGTATTTATAATTATAGACTGTGACACCACAAACAAAAATTATGCAAATGTTACTGCAATGAGGTAACAGCATCAATACGCCTTTTACCACTTCAAGCTAGCACTATCTTGTTCACAATACATCCCTTTAGGACCAAGGTGCCCTAGGAGCTGATTAACATACTGTAAGTCAATGGGAACAATGTTTAGGCAGGTTCACTTTCTTAAAAGGTGTTAATTGCTAAAGTAATCTCTTGGTTGAGAGTGAAACATGACGCTGTAATCATCATAAGGATTAATCCAACTCCCTGTTAGCTTTTATGTTGGCTATAAATCCTTTGGTGTCACTTCATTAGCTGTGAGAATGGCTTTTATTGTCAGTTTAAAGACGCTGTCTGCTAGCCGCTCTGGGCTGATCAAATAAACATGACAGCCATGCCTCCCAGATACTCGGCTCTCATTACAAGCTCAAACAGATACACATATCCCTGAGCCACATGCAAAATTCCAACATACCGGCAACACTCAAAAAGTGAGAATGATTAGTTGTGATGTAGACATGCTACGAAAACTAGCCTTGAGCAGGCAGATGTGAGGAAAACAGATTAAGAGAGAGAAAAGTGAACGGGGAGTAGGGGGAGCGGAGACAAAAGCAAACAAACACCAGATAGTCTACAAACACACTGACTTACACAAACCAACACGCCATGCTACTCATCTGACAGGCGAATGAGTGATGTTTGGGTTCTACCCTGGGACAGAGTGGCTCCCTGGGGCTCCTTACCTCACTGGGCTGCTCTGGACTGTCCTCGGTGGTGATGACCGATCCTGGTGAGCTGTAGCGTAGCATGTCTCCCCTGGTCTCTGTCCACTCCCCTGCTCTCTCTTTTCCTCTCTCCCTCCCTCTCTTCCTCTCACTCTCTTTCCAGACTACTGTACAAACTCACACAGCCCCCAGCTCCAGCCACTGGAAGAGAGACTAGAGAGTGAATGAACAAGACGGGAGGGGAAAGAAAGTTCCACTCTGACAAGTTTCTCTCTTCAGTGTTATGTATAATTCATTTTCCAGTTGATAAACAAGGCCTGGTATTCCTGTTGAGTGCCAGTCAGTCAGTCAGGGGCTAGACTACAGCCCAGCTCCACACAGTCCCTACTGCTCTACTACTGTATAGAACTATGACACTGTCCCAGCCCAGACTGTAGACAGCACCTGACTCCACCTGGCTGACTGCGTCTCTCTCTCTCTCTCTTTCCCTGAGCCTCCCATCAGACCCACTCTCTTGCTCTGCACCTCCCACCTGGGTTGGGCTGTCACAGGGTGGGCCCTTACAATCATGGACAGGTAGAGCTCTATGGCACATTGGGGACGGGCCATCCATCAACAGAAGTCTCGTTTACACCTTGCCCCAACCTGTGGGTTTCGTGATCTGATCAATATGATCAAATCACTATCTGATCAAGCTTTGTCGGGTCTACACATGGTTTTAAAATGTGTCTCTTATCCGTCCACTGTGTCCGCATTGTGACCAGATTTCCTGGGGTCTCCCTGTATGCAAAACACTCAAAGTACTGTCATATATTTAATTTCAGAATATGCCATTCTGTTCTTCAGAAGAAAAATGACGTTTCAAAATGTTGTTGAAGACCTGCCCTTAACAAATTAATAATTAATGATCTTTGTGATGGTGTTTTTTTAATGGATTTTACCACTTGAATTGTGGTGTTTTAGTGGTTTTTCGTTTGTACTTATTGCATGCAGTTACATTAAATTGTTTTATTTGAAATACATTTTCTTTCATATTCTATTGTTACCTAAGACCTTCATAAACACAACCAATGATTATTTTTGCAATAGCATATATGAAATGTATTTATTAGACTGTTAGAATTAGAATGTTTACATCCAAAAACTCATCACTGGCTCGAAGGATACATGTTAGCACCAGGTGTAAACTGGGCTAGAGTGACACATTATATCCTCTCATGGCAGGTCTTTATTGTAGCCAGGCTAGGCAGGACTGCTTCTGGTACTGTAGCAGTATTGAGTGTGTGCAGTATAGACATCGATCGTGTTTTAAGGCTTGGGGTGAAATGTGTTGATGATATGGCAGGCTGCTCATTTAAAATGTGATAGTTGATATTTGATCATTATAGGAGGAGGTTTTGACAAAGAGGGGTTGCTGATCCTTCCAGAGTTTGCATTGAATGTGAAAATATAGATAAATATACTACTGTACCTTCCTTGAGAAAAATGCATAAAGTAGTTGACACATTTCTCCATGTCACAATGGGGGATCACATTCCTGGCATTGGTATGGTCACAACTCTATGTCCTCCCTCAGCAGAAACAGACACATAGAAACGAAACTAATGTTCAGGGTATTTTCTTTGGTCTCATAGTAAAACCAATTGCGTAACAGGTCATGTTGTACATAGGCAATGAGTGGAGGCATAGAAAAGTTCAACTGAAATATATCATATGTTTCAACAAAGATGCACCAATATGTAAAGTAAGTAAATTCTCTGAATAGTATGAGTGTTATTTCCACGCTTTTCGGTTAACCATTAACCACACAACAAACAAATGATTTTGTTTACTACTGAATCAGTCAGCCAGCCCCCTAGTATGGCCACCCATTCATGCTATACCGATCACTTCTTAAAGTAACACAGTCATGTATCAAACTCAGATGCCATATTTCACTATCCCATGAGTGCTATATGTCAGGTAAGGTGTGTTGATTGTGATCTTAGTGTCTTGCTTCTGGGAGGCACTTGATTCAACAGTGTTACTCTTGTTTCCACCTGGCTGGTCTTTCAAGAATGACTAGATTCATACTGGAGCCGATCTGATAGTCGAGCCCAGACCTCAGCAAGCCTCCAGGGAGAAACATTTCTTGCCCAGAATATTTAATTCACTCATGACCTGGCATCCTCAGCATATCAAACTGCATACAATGACAACCACATGACCCTAAAGCTCCCAGACAACTCAGACAGGGATGACAAGTTCATGTCCTTTCAATAACAAGGCAACATACAAAACATGTATGTATTCTATTGACTTTTCTAATTCAGTGTTTGATGTCGGAAGGCTGGCTGTAGGTTGCCTGTTCCTTTCTGATGCTTTCTGTTTGTTTTGTAAGAGAGAGGCAGTGAATTAGGCTCTCCTATCAATCACTGGCTGCATTAGACCCTCAGACGACTGTCACCACACTTCTATGAGGATACTTACTGACGTGGTGAGTGGCTGTTGTTGTTGTAACCAACAACAAAAGCTGTTGTCTGTCCTGCATCACTACAGCCGTGGAATTTTATAGACTTTTGTTTTGGCAACTACCTCACGGAAGAGCCAACCGTCACCCACTAACAGACAGTCTTATGTCACAGATTGTCTGTCCCAATGATTCTGTCTGTTGTTGGAGTTCTCTGGAGTGAGTGCACAGCAAACTGGTTGTTTGACATTCGTAATGTTATCTGATCCCACTGGGCACACACTGGTTGAATCAACGCTGTTTCCACCTCATTTTAATTAAATGACGTTGAACCAACTTGGAATATATGTTGAAATGATGTCTGTGCCCAGTGGGATGTTACTGTAAACCTTGTGTTGGAAGCATTTTTTATTTTTTGAAGGGCGAAAAGTGTCCATCATATTGTTGAAAATATGTCTGAAACAAGCAGTCATTGTAGGGTTCAGAGTGACTCAGCTATGATGAGGTGTAAACTAAAAGGACTGAAGTTGAGGAAGTTTTTACTATATTTCAGGTTCATCATATAGGGTAACACTGACTAACACAGCTAAAGAGAGATAGGGAAATTTGACTCCTGAAGAACTGAGGCATCTTTAAGATTTAGTCATCTTTGTAGTGAATGGTGGTTTTGGGGTGTGAATGGGGGCCAGTGGTGGTGGAAGGCAGCCACCCTCTCTCTCCCTCTGAGTGTATTAAGGCTCCTGACAGTCAGGCTGGGTGATTAAAGCCATCTGCCAGGGGCCACAGCCCCCTATTGAGATTCATTAGCTACCTCATCATTAACGCTCTCACCCATAGAGATCATACATCAATCAGCATGCCTGCCCATTAACACTGTCTACAATTCATCTTCTAGCAGTGTCAGTCTCTCAATATGTATTCTATAAAATGTTCTTTCTCTCCCATCATGAATAAGTAGTTGAGGTTTGTTATGAAACTTCATCAGAGGTGTCATGCCCATAGGGGGCACAAGGGCACTTGCCCCCTCAGATTTGTCATCTTAAATAAAATATTTGTTTTTTTTGTTTTGTTGAATTAATTACTAAACTTAAGAGGGGGCACACTGACTGGACCAGGCAAGGAGTACCCCACCCCCCCTAGTAAGTGGTTCCTTCCAAGGTGCACCACAGAGAAAAGATATGCAAGGCAGGATGCTAGATACTCTACCAGGATTTCCCAAACTCGGTCCTGCTTTTAGCTGCCGGTGATGGGCAGGACTCGCAGGAGGTACAGTCGAAAGTCTGGACACACCTACTCATTCAAGGGTTTTTCTTTACTGGTTTCTACATTATAGAATAATAGTGAAGACATCAAAACTATGAAATAACACATATGGAATCATGTAGTAACCAAAAAAGTGTTTTTGTAGATATAAATAGATTTTAGATTCTTCAAAGTAGCCACCCTTTGCCTTGATGACAGCTTTGCACACGCTTGGCATTCTTTCAACCATCTTCCTGAGGAATGCTTTTCCAACAGTCTTGAAGGAGTTCCAACATATGCTGAGCACTTGTTGGTTGCTTTTCCTTCACTCTGCGGTCCAACTCATCCCAAACCATCTCAATTGGGTTGAGGTCAGGTGATTGTGGAGGCCAGGTCATCTGATGCAGCACTCCATCACTCTTCTTGGTCAAATAGCCCGTACACAGCCTGGAGGTGTGTTTTGGGTCATTGTCCTCTTGAAAAACAAATTATAGTCCCACAAAGTGCAAACCAGATGGGATGGCGTGTCGCTGCAGAATGCTGTGGTAGCCATGCTGGTTAAGTGTGCCTTGAATTTTAAATAAATCACAGACAGTGTCACCATCAAAGCGCCATCACACCTTCTCCTCCATGCCTCAGAAATTGCAGCCCACATAAATGCTTCACAGAGTTCAAGTAACAGACACATCTCAACATCAACTGTTCAGAGGAGACTGTATGAATCAGGCCTTCATGGTTGTGTCGTGTCTTTGGCATCATTAAACTGAAGACTTATTTTTAGCAAATAAATTCTCTGTAAATATTATTACGTGATTAAACTAACTTAATCATGTAAATGTAATTAACTAGGAAGTCGGGGCACCAAGGAAAATATTCAGATTACAAAGTTATAATTTTCCTAATATAACTTTCAGATATTTTAATATCTGATCAATTAGTCTTCTAATTAATGAATTATTCTTTACCTCACATTAGTCTCATTCCAAACGTCGTAAATTGTTGGATGAACCTGCACGAACCCAGTCTTCACTATCAATCATCCATACATCAATGGTCTTAAATCATTTATTTACTAACTAAATAATCACAGAAATGCATAAACAAACAAACAGTAGATATAGTTACAAGGAAATGATAGCGGAGTTTCCCTAGTGGGATAAACTGGTATCGCGGCTTGGTGGACAAAAGGGAAGTGGGGGTCGACTGAGAAAGGCGGGAATTACGCAAATGAGTCACTACACACTTGATAATTATATTCATTGAAATGCTAATCCTTTGCACATGGACGCTCACTCATTCGGGAATAACTGCAATCAATATATATTTACGCTCAGTGTGTCGTCGTGATCTCTGCTGGAATCGTCCGTCTTTCTGTTGGAGAGTTCGTCTGATCGTCTCTCGTGGTTAGAATGGATACTTCAGAGTCCCATTTCAGAAATGTTCTTGTAGAATAAATGTTTCGGCGGTTGTCGGTCTTCGCGTTCAATGGTATAGAATTCCTAGCTGCAGACTAGTAATTAGTATCAAAGATTTGTTCTTATTCTGTCGGTATCGATAGTCTCAGAGTTGAACCATGTGGTATGGTTAAGAATTCAGCAATCTACTCAAATCTTAGCCCTCTTGGTTATTGAGGTAAGCTGGTCTGAAGATAAATTCCCAAGGTGGGGGTTATATTCGGAAGACCAGAAAAAGGCTGTCCCATGACGCCAGATCAATGTCTGTGCTCATGGGGCGGGCCAATGACTTAGTTAACTTTAAAGGGAATTGGGTTCCCTTTCATTAAACAGTTTAAAATCACATTACATAAGTTCACAAATAGTTTCATCTTTACTCATTCATTTTATACAACAACTAGATGCAAGCCTCATAACTGAGACTCTTGTATAAACAGAGTTATGGTAATGTGGCTGTATTGTCTCTCATGAGTTTCACAAACATTAAACGAAATGGACTGGTCGTAGCTGGATTCTTCCCCGACCGTGTACACCTTCTCCAAAACATGTACATGTTCAGGTCTCAAGTTCTATGCTGGAGAAGAGGTTCCTTTGTTCTCCTGTGAAACCTTCTCTCTCTCTATACTGTTTGGCCATGAGGAAGAACGTCTCCTACAGGAATTTACGACCTGAGATAACAGCAGCCTGGGTGTAGGCGAGAGAGAGAGGGGGAAGGCACGCTATACCCAAAGAGGGCCACATCATGACAGTTGAATTTCTGCAAAGAAACCACTACTAAAGGACAACAATAATAAGAAGAGACTTGCTTGGGCCAAGAAACACGAGCAATGGACATTAGAGCGGTGGAAATCTCTCCTTTGGTCTGATGAGTCCAAATTTGAGATTTTTCCATTCCAGGTGAAGCTGGTTGAGAGAATGCCAAGAGTATGCAAAGCTGTTATCAAGGCAAAGGGTGGCTACTTTGAAGAATCTCAAATAAAAAATATATTTTGATTTGTTTAACACTTTTTTGGTTACTACATGATTCCATATGTGTAATTTCATAGTTTTGATGTCTTCACTGTTATTCTACAATGTAGAGAATAGTAAAACTAAAGAATAGCCCGGGAATGAGTAGGTGTGTCCAAACGTTTGACTGGTACTGTATGTCTGTAAATGAGTGTGATTAAGCTATGAAGCCTATTGATTTTTTTGGATGAATAAATAAAACAAAAATGTTTTTTTTGTTTCTCTAATACTAGCCACCTGGCAATTTTATAAAGTTGGCTTTAGCTAGCCAGCTAGATAGGTTCCCAATCTCCCATCCTCATAACTCCTTACCAAGCCATTTCAGGCTATCAGTCAAGTTAGAGTAGCTTGTCTAACTATCTTAGCTGGCATGCCTGCTGGCAAGGTTGCTTGACTTTAGAAGACACAAAAATTGATTTTATTATTGGGTTATGATACTACATCCCAGTGGCAGTTGTACTAAACTCCTAAGGCATAAAAGTTCTTAAAGAATCAATGTGGATTACTGGTTAAAATGTCAAGATTGCAGGGAAACACTGTTTCAGATGTTTGAAAAATGCAACATTTCCTGAAATTTGGACCTCCCTCCCTCCATCCTCATATACTTCTTGCCCCTTGTAAAATAATGGATGGATTATGCCCCTGTTCATCATCACAATGTCATGCTTCCTTCCCATCTCACCAACAGGCAAGCATGCATTTTATCAGCTTAGAGAAGAATATCAAGAGGACTTGAGAACACAATTTACAGCAGACAAAACAAAGCCAACATTCCAGATGTCTTTGAAATTCTTTCTCGTACCTTCTAATGTGTGCTTTAGCATTTCTACAGCTAGAGGGCAGCAGAGTACCATGTACAGTTTTAAGAAAGTGCTTAATAGTTGGTCAGACTACTTCTTTTCATTGTTCAATATTATCTGAAAGAACAAGATATTCTTCAATCTCAACTAAAACATTCTAAAAGTTATAGTTTTTTAACCTTGGGTTAAAAAAAAGTGTCTGAGGCCATGGTCCACTACTAACTTCACAGAAAATCACCACAGCCACCAACCATGACAGCTTAATATTTTTCAATTGTAAAGTTACAACCTCATGACCGTTTCCCACTCCCCACTCCCATCTTTCACCAGTTACTGCATGAGTTCACCCAAGCACGGGACAAGAATTTCAAGAATGGTCATTCTTTAAAGCCCTCACAAAAGCCCCACCCCGAGCAGTGCACTCCCAGTGTGTGTGTATGCTGCTTGGGCTGACAGAGGGGCCAGAGATGATCCCCACGCATTTAAAAGGTTGATTTGTTTGTTCTCCACAGAATGGCGACAAATGCAGGTCACGACCTGGGAACAATGACCTGCCAGTCTTGCTGAGAGGATAAGAAAGCCTTGTCTCTACTCCCTTTCTTCTGCTGTAGTCAACTGTAAAATACCTTTCAAAATAATGTAGTCATATCTCCTAATGCAGCCTGGATTGCACCTTCCCACATATGGTGTCATCTCTTTAACACAAGGGATCAATCATGTCTTTTCCCCCTGAGACCTCGGAGGACCTGTCCTGCGGTGCTTTGGTGTCAGGTGCTGGACACCGAATCAATAGGCTTCAGCAGGAAAATACTGGCCCACTGAGCTCCATATTAAATATGGGGGGCTGATATTGACACAGCTGCTTTGGCCAAGACGATAAAATAATAAGTAGGATGAATGAGGTCACACTGAGAGGACCATAAAGCATTCACGCACCACTGAGGTCAATCCTTTCAACTTCCTCATACAACTAAACACTCTCCAAAGTTGCTTATTTTGTGTACCTAAATAGATTAGAAGAGACAGATGTGATCAGCAGTATAATTTACAGAGACAATAAGCATGTGAGATTAACTACGGGTAACTTTATTTCATTTTAGCAGGGTTTTTAGTCTCAGCAAAGTACAGATGTGTACATACAGAGAGGTAGCGGCAGTATTTCTTCTCAACCCCCCCACTCCAAAACGACCAGAGGACGCACACAGCCAAAGGCCTCTTCTTCATTCCATACGGCAACAACAGCCTTGGACGCCTTCAGAAATAATCCAACGGACAGTGCAAATCATCACAGTTTAGCAAACAGATCGATTGTCAATACAGGTCATCTGTAGAAAGTCCCTCATCATATAAACTTGCATAGCAGAGGACAGTCTCCTCCAACAGATAATAGATAGGCACAGCAGATGCTTATAACAGTTACTGACCGTATGGTCATATAGCATAATAATATGCTCCCACAGATGCACATAGCAAATACAAAGGTAGTCAACAAAAAAATAAATGTTAATTTTACATTAGATTGACTCATATGTCTAATATTAACACTGTTTAGTTCTCGGAGGATATACCATAAACATAAATAGCTTCTTCTCACATTGTAACATGTTTCTGGTAAAAGTCATATTTCTATGAAATACAGAGATGAATTACTTTTAAACAAAAGTAAGGAATGTGTTTTTTACTATAATGCAAAAAATGGACTATTGAAACAATAATCTCAGGAGTAACAGAGCAGTCCCGGTAGTTAGTAGAAAAGCCCAACTAAAAATACACAGTTGAACCTTGACTTGAGAACGGTGATCTAACCAGTCTTTATAAAAGTTCTACTGTTTCTTATTTTAATAAAGGCAGGGTTAAATACTGCAATAAGTCAGAAATCATAAGCCTGAAAACAGAAGTGATAAAACAGAGATGTTTTCTGTAGACCACGCTAACATCATGGATGGATTACTATTCCTTATTCAGGTAAAAAAAAAAGATACAAAAAAGCATCTGTATAAAGAAGAATCCCTTATACAAATTTCCCTAAAAACATATTGCCCTTCATTCAGCCATTTCTTCATATATTCAACAGTAAATAAATAGCTAATATTTCACTCAAATCAATTTAAGGCCTTACACTCTACCTGACTTCATTACAAAATTGAATTGATATTCTAATGCACAATACAAAAATTAATGTTTCAAATAAAATGTGTTGCTGTCAGACTTAATAAGCGGCTTAACATATTTGATTAAGGATATAACATCTAGTGAGGGATTAATACATTTCAAAAAGGCATAAGTTGTTACAGAATGCTGTCCTTTACAGTGCATTACAAGGTGAATAATTGGATTCCCTTTACATCTCATTGCTGGATTATTCATAAGATGTAAGAAGACACGTGCAATGATTAACCAAGAACTTAGAAATTGTGCTGATAAATCAACTATTGCTAAATTATAATCAATCATTTACAAGACATTGTAATTAATCAATAACTATCTAACCATTCCCTGTCAATCTATGTACTGTGAAAGGAAGAGCAAACACATATCACTATGCTATTTGACCAATTTTCCAAAAGCACATCGTGACCTGAAAGTGGTCTCTCTGAATAGGAGTCAGTCCACTTGGTCCTTCTGTAGTTTTAGTAACATTCTCTTCATTGTGTTGGTTCACAAAGAGAATGTTGATATGATGTTGTCTTGGCTAGAGGAGCGTTTATAGCCAGATGAAGACTGGAAGTAGGTCTCTCCGTCCGTGCTGATGTCATCCTCATCATCATCGTCGTCCAGAGGAGCAGAGTTGGTCTTACGCCTTCAGGGAGGGAAACTAGTGTTATTCTGGGTGGAGGGCTGGGTGAGGTAGTTTACACAGTATGAAAGAGTTACAGTTTGAGAGAAAGTGGGCTAAAGCCTACACACATTGCATTTTAATATGTTCGGGTTAGACTACATTGTTCAGGAAGGTGTGAGTAATACCCAAGAGCAGTGGTAGGGAATATGTCCAGATAGTTTACAGTGGGTTAACATAATGTGTGTGCCCCTGTGAAACTTCATAAGCATGTGCTTTACACTGTGGTATCTCTTGGTGCATGCTGTTAGCTTCAGCTGGCTAGAGCTGCATTACAATTAACTAGGTGAACAAATACCAAAGCAGAATGAGCATGTTCTTAGCGTCTTCTGTTAGCCGTGTGTATTTAGCATTTTTACCTCATCTCGCTGCGCAGGGATTTGAGCTGGCTCTGGAGCTGCTCGTTGGCCTCCTGCTGTTCATCCAGGTCTCTCTGCAGCTTCTTCTTGCCGTGTTCCAGCCGGTCAATCTCCTCCTCCGCCTCGTCCATCTGCCTCTTCAGGGCCTTCAGACGCAGGTTCAGCTGCAAGAGGAACACCGAGGGTTAAAACAGCTGTGTGTGTGTGTGTGTATATATATATATATATATATATATGTGCATGTTGCATCCTGACCTGGTCCTTCTGATCCTGCAGTGAGTGGTGCTCTTCATCAACTTGCATCATCATCTCCTTCACCTTCCTGTCCAGCCTCCGGTTCACCAGCTGCAGGTTGGCACGATCCCTAGAAAACACAGCATCATGGGTAAGACTAGCGATCTGCTACATGTCACATACTGTAGCAGTACATAAAACACTCTGGAAACCACAAGGTAATTGGCCATATGCCACATACTGCATGCATCTACACATAGTATGCAGTATGACCTAAAGAATGTAAAACTAAACTAACAAACCCAATGAACCAAGGTTAAGTGCAATATGACCTACGGTAATTAGAGCCAGACAGCTTCTGTAATGAGTCTGTAGGCAGCACTGGTCCCTATAGCAGATCCGCTCTTCTCCCTCCAACCCCTACCCCAACCCCACCTCTCCCTAGGAACCCATCCCATCCCAACCCCAACCCCAACCCTAACCATACCGCTCCTCTCCCTCCAACCCCACCTCTCCCTAGGAACCCATCCCATCCCAACCCCAACCCCAACCCTAACCATACCGCTCCTCTCCCTCCAACCCCACCTCTCCCTAGGAACCCATCCCAACCCCAACCCTAACCATACCGCTCCTCTCCCTCCAACCCCACCTCTCCCTAGGAACCCATCCCATCCCAACCCCAACCCCAACCCTAACCATACCGCTCCTCTCCCTCCAACCCCACCTCTCCCTAGGAACCCATCCCAACCCCAACCCCAACCCTAACCATACCGCTCCTCTCCCTCCAGCCTCTCCTCCAGCTCCTGGATCCGGCTCTCCAGTTGGCTCACCAGACCCTCCTTGTTAGACTTCTGGGATCCCTCCAGATGGGCTATTCTACTCTTCAGGTCCTTGTTCTGTTAGAAACAGTGTGAGAAACAACTTTGATACACAGTCTTAGTTCTACTTTATTTAGCTAATGTTTTGGTCAACAAGACCATTTTCAGAGCAGGAGTATAGAGATGGAGACAGAGAAGGACAGATAGAAGACAGAGATGGATTAGATGAGTGCATGTTTTGGTATGAGCCTAATGGACTTTTCACAGATAAACTGCTGTTGTTTCCCCCCAGACAGGAAAGGAGGAAGGAGTGGGAAGACCAGGGCAGTGTGTACCTGTCTCTCCAGAGTCATCTTGTCACACTCCAGGTCCTGTCTGCCAGCCCTCTCCTGCAGGAGTTCATTCCTCATCTGCTCCACCTGTCAATCAGAGCGGAGAGAACTGTCATCTCAATGGTTACACACTCTGAGAACACAATTATTATGAGAGGCTGCTTGTGTGTCAGTAGGAAGAACCCTTCCTGTATGTCTTACTCATGGTGGAAGGAGCCTTCCTGTAGCTAATTGGTGGTTTGGATATTCTTATTCGGTTGCATTCCCCTGAACTGATCCCACGTCAGCTCTCATAATGTACATTCAGATAGACTCGGAGTAATAAATCAGTCATATTTAGATGAACCTATCATAGCTAGTGCTGGGAATGCACTTAAGCCTCTCAATTCCTCAGGGTGTTCAACTTCTCTCCAAAAGCCAGACAGAGAAAAATGTAAATGTTTGCTTTTAAACTAGACTATTTCTGTGAAAGATTAGAAACCGAGAATAAACAACCTTTGACTCCTGCTTGGTTTGCTTTAATTAGTTAGGGTTACAAACTCAAACTGTCAAACTACTTCGTTGTCTCAGAGAGAAAGAGAGAATGAGAGAGAGTGAGAGAGAGAGAGAGAGCGGGAGAGAGACTAGTTCAAGAGAAGGGAATACAGATGTGGATGGAAAAAAAGACAACTAATCAACATTTTCTTTTGCGAGGGGAGCTTAGTATGGGTGATATTTTATGCCAATTAGTGTGTGACAGTGGGCTGCTCTGATGAACGATGGGCCACATAACTGGTGTGCCCGGTGCAGTACTTGAGGGAGCTGATTCAGCAGACTGGAACATACAGCAGAAACTAATCTGCTTTGTGAGAGACGGCGGGAGGAGAGAGGAGAGATTACTCTCATTTAGACAGGAGAAGAGCACCTGGTGCCAGGAGAGGCGCAGGTGTTCTTCCTGCCGCCCCCCCTCACTCCAAACCATCATGGCCATGCAGACCCCACTCTCTCCGTCCCCCTCTTCCCCCGACCACCACCACCACATCCTCCTATCCTAACCTCATCCACTTCACTATGACTGTACACCACTCCACTGTTGCCTTGGCAACTCACCTTGGCCCAGTGTTGCGGTAATGCCACTTTGTCTAGTGCTACTCTTTTCTCTGTGCTAGGTGTTTCTTGCCTTTAAGGAAATGTAAGTACTTGTTCACTCCTTTTAGGCCTCTCATACTTTTGTTCAGGTCTTTACATATCCCATCCATTTCAAGGTTGGAGGACTGTGCAGACTTAGCCCTTTAATCTTACCATTGCGGGACAATGAACCTGACCATAAAATAACTAGTCATATCTTTGTTAGACATGAAGAATGCATCATGATTGCATTGGCAGTATGAAAATCAATGAGAGCACAGTGAATTGCAGAGGTATTGCAACAGGGTAGACCCTTGGAGGTAAATGCACTTAGCACATGTTGAATAATACAAAACACATCCTAGAAGAAAAAGCTTGTCCTGTACATGAATTGTATCTGGAATAACGTCACTTCCTCATGAAAAAGCACCAGACCAACAGTCTCCTGATCTGAGTTAGCAACCCTTTCTGACAACAACTCTTTCTCCAGGAAGCATGTACTCTTATCTCAATCTGAGTTTATAATGGCAACATCAGCAGGTTTATCAGAGGGGAAGGAAAGCTGCAGTGTTTAGGTCTGACTCCCTAGAGATGTGAGAACTATGATCAGCCACAAGAAATGGATTTGTCCCTGAGACGCAGTCACAGCTAAGTGAACTCCATAGCCATAAACTCGATACATTTGGCAGTGTGCATATTTTGGCTGAGGTGGTGCATTAAAAGGGGTATTTTGTGACTGATGCATGAAAATTGGATTGGCGCTTTTACACCGAGCAGGCAGCCTGCCAAACTGAACGATTATGCAAGATCCTCTTACATGGCAATAACCCCTCTGCTCTCTCCAGAACACAAATTAACTGGGATAGTGGGATTTTTGGGTGGCTGTTCCATACAGGGGGGCCCACACACACACGCGCGCGCGCACTGAAGAATGGCTCGGTGTGTAGGTCTGTGTGTGTGTGGGTATTTGAGCTGTCAATGGCGGGAGGGGATGGCAGACAAGCACAAAGAACTGATACAGGGTGTAAGCTTAGATGTCACATTATGCCAAGCTGCTCTGGAATGACTGTACTTGAAATGCTTTCTGTCTTTTGCAGATGATAATGAAGTTAATGGAGTTTAGAAGTGTGACTCCCGGTCACAGGAGAGTCAGAGACAAATTGGTGAATGACCTTGGTGAACCATGGTTAATGAATGTTAGAATGCCCCATTGACTGGAGGTCAGTTAGAGTGGTCAGTCAGGGATAGTGGTAAGGGACTCACCTGTTCTCTGCCTCGGTCTATCCTGACAATCAGCAGGTCTCCACTTTGCTTTTCCTCATCCAGATCCAGCTCCAGCTGATTGATCCGGCCCTGCAGTACACAGCATCAACATGGTAATAACAATGACATTATTATTTGACCTTGCTGTAAACATGGGGTTGCTTCTCTGAATGACAGCTTTAGATTTCCTTCTGCCGTGTTTGCCATCACACCACTGTCAACACTAGAGGCCTGCAGTACACATGACTTGTGTCTATAACAAACTCAGGAAAGAACCCAGCTAGCACATTTGGTTACTTGGAAGTTGTGGGATGGTATGTTTTTGATTTCACATTGGTTATGGGAAGCTATACATTTCCTGACCGGTAAAACTGAACGTTTTTTTTAAACGTTCTGAGAACAGAAGTAAAAATGTTGCCTTTTCTGGGAACGTGCATTTTTTGGTTGCAGGGAGGTTCTGAGAATGTTTTACTCTGGTTCCTTGAATGTTTTCCTAGGAGGTTTTATTAATGGTCTGAGAACAGAATTTATAGGTTATTTGGAGGTTTTTAAATAATTTCATAAAAATGTTCACTGAATCATTTAATAAGACTTTTAATAACACTGACATCTTATTTTGCTTTAACTCTTTAAATGCAAACACATTTATTTTTTATTGTGACACGGCATCAGTGAGATTCGAACCTATTGCCTCCTCAGTTAAAGGAAGGAGGTTCTTTTTAGTTATTGCAAAGAGAAACTCGACAGTATAAAGCATTAACATCATGGAAACGGTTTATTTCCAACATGACAACGCATACAACATAGCCAGTTCAATGAGGGCCTGCCAATTAATCTATGCGCATCCAATCAGATACATTCTTCCAATATCACGCACTGAACATGTCCATACCATTTTAACCAGAAGCAGAATGTTATTAAGCACATCTCTCAAACACTACAGATCCTCCCCTGTAACTTCAACTAGTTGAGAACCTTACTCTCTTATTTTAACTTTAACAATGTTTATTTTAACAACTCCTGAGTACATAACCAATTTACTGCATTTTTAACATTTCCTTTTACAGGTAACAGGATTCTTCAAAACAAGTTGTTACACATTTATTTGTTAAAAAAAGAAAAGAAAAGAAGATTCCCAGTAGTGCTTTCCCAAGTCCAGCCTCTGTGGTGGGCGTTTGTTACGGACAGGACGGGGTCTCAGAACAACATTCTGAGGCTGTGGTAGAGGCATCTCAACTGTTTCAGCAGCTGTGCTCTGAGGCACATTGATCGCATTGTCCATATCAATGTCATCAACATCATAGTTCCAACATCCTCCTACATAAAGAGAACCATCTCCCTCTGCAAGAGCATCACCTTGTCTCCTTGGCTTGATGTTCAACATCTGATTCATGTCTTTTCACACAGTTACCCTCAACATTACCCATGTATGTGGCAGGACCCAGAACCTTAGTTATCACACCATTCTCCTCCCCTGTAATTCTTTACCAAGACCTCTTGAACAACAGAGAAGAATCTGACCTCTTGTGTTGTTTGTCACTGACCCCTTAGTCTGTTCACTCGGCTAGAACTGTGGTTTAACCAGGGACAGTCGTGTACGAACCTGTCTCTTTAAGAACAGCTCTGCTGGCGTTTTGCGTGTACTAGTATGTGGTGTGTTGCGGTAGCCATATAGGAAGTTAGCGACACAATGCTGTAACGTGATACCTGTTCTGTTCTTAGCTAGCGACTTCTTAAGATTTTGCACTAGCCTTTCAGCTAACCCATTTGAACCTGAGTGATATGAAGGTGGCGTGGTATGCTTGATACCGTTCAATTTTAAGTACGTTTTCATTTCACAGGAAGTGAATTGTGGACCATTATCTGTGACTACTGTCACGTCCTGGCCAGTATAAGGGTTAATTGTTATTGTAGTTTGGTCAGGACGTGGCAGAGGGTATTTGTTTTATGTGGTTCAGGGTGGTGTGTTAGTTAGGAGGCCGTTTGATTTATTATTTCAGGGTTTTGAGTTGTGGTCTATGTTTATGTATTTCTATGTGTAGTCTAGTGAGTGTGTTTCTATGTTGGGTTAATTGGGGTGGACTTCCAATTGAAGGCAGCTGTTTGGTGTTGCCTTTGATTGGAAGTCCTATATTAGTTGGGTGTGTTTGTCTGTGCATTTGTGGGAGATTGTTTCTTATTTTGCTGAGTGAGCCTTTCAAGACTGTTTCGTCGTTCGTTTCGGTTTGTTATTTTTGTATGTTCATTTTGAGTAAATAAATATCAAGATGAGCGTACACATACCTGCTGCGTTTTGGTCCTCCATTTACAACGACAAGCGTGACAACTACTTCCAGGGGCAGACCATAGGAAGCAAACAAATTTCTGAGTACCTCAACAGTTTTAGCTGAAGTAGTACTCTGCATGTGTACAATTTCTGGCCATCTAGCATAAGCATCCATAACAATAAAAAAACAATTGCGTGTGATCTTCTGCAAAGTCCAAGTGAATTCTCTCCCATTGACCTGATGCCCATTGCCATGTACTGGCAATTTTGCAGGCATGCTACACTTCTGCTTGCATATGTCACAGAGACTTACTTCAGTTTCAATATTTTCATCAAGAGTAGGCCACCAGAGAAGACTTCTAGCTAAGGATTTCATCTTAACTACACCCCAATCACTCATGTAGTTCTGCCAATAGTCTGCTTTGCAGGCTTTGTGGATTCACCATCATTATACCCCAAAGAATACAATCATCCTCAATGGTAAGTTCAAACTTTCTTATGACATAAGGTTTAAAGACTTTGTCTGGTCATGGTTTGTCCAACCTGACATTACATACTGCTTAACAATTTTCAATACAGGATCTTTCTCAGTTTCAAGTGGTATATCTTTAGCAATGATTGGCAAGCCATCTATAAATTACTCTATACACTGGATTTGGTGTAGGACCCCTACAATCACCCAGTGGGAGTCTGGACAACGCTTCTGCATTGCCATGCTGCTCTTACGGATTGTACTGTATCTCATATGTGTAAGTTGCTAAAATCAAAGACCGTCGCTGCATTCTATATGCTGCAAGTGTAGGGACACCTGTCTTATGACCAAGAATCATAAGAAGAGGCTTATGGACTGTCAGCAAGGTACATTTCCTACCATACAGAGACCCATGAAATTTCATAACTCCAAACACCAGTCCTAGTGCTTCTTTCTCTATTTGAGAATAGTTCCTTTCTGTTTTGGCAAGCATCCTAGAGGCAATTGCTATAGCTTTCTCAGACCATCCTTCGTTTAGTGAGAAATCACTGCACCTATGTACACCTACCGCTGAAGCATTACAGGCTAGTATGAACAGTAGCTCCGGGTTGTAGTGAACTAACACCTGGCTAGTAAGTAAACTCAGCAAAAAAAGAAATGTCTCTCACTGTCAACTGCGTTTATTTTCAGCAAACTTAACGTGTAAATATTTGCATGAACATAACAAGATTCAACAACTGAGACATAAACTGAACAAGTTCCACAGACATGTGACTAACATAAATTGAATAATGTGTCCCTGAACAAGGGGGGGGTGGTCAAAATCAAAAGTAACAGTCAGTATCTGGTGTGGCCACAAACAGCATTAAGTACTGCAGTGCATCTCCTCATGGACTGCACCAGATATTCAATTTTTTTCTGTGAGATGTTACCCCACTCTTCCACCAAGGCACCTGCAAGTTCCCAGACATTTCTGGGGGGAATGGCCCTAGCCCTCACCCTCTGATCCAACAGGTCCAAGACGTGCTCAATGGGATTGAGATCCGGGCTCTTCGCTGGCCATGGCAGAACACTGACATTCCTGACCTGCAGGAAATCACGCACAGAACGAGCAGTATGGCTGGTGGCATTGTCATGCTGGAGGATCATGTCAGGATGAGCCTGCAGGAAGGGTACCACATGAGGGAGGAGGATGTCTTCCCTGTAACGCACAGCGTTGAGAATGCCTGCAATGACAACAAGCTCGGTCCGATGATGCTGTGACACACCGCCCCAGACCATGACGGACCCTCCACCTCCAAATCAATCCTGCTCCAGAGTACAGGCCTTGGTGTAACACTCATTCCTTTGACGATAAACGCGAATCCAACCAACACCCTTGGTGAGACAAAACCGCGACTCGTCAGTGAAGAGCACTTTTTGACAATTTTGTCTGGTCCAGTGACAATGGGTTTGTGCCCATAGGCGACGTTGTTGCCGGTGGTGTCTGGTGAGGACCTGCCTTACAACAGGCCTGCAAGCCCTCAGTCTAGCCTCTCTCAGCCTATTGCGGACAGTCTGAGCACTAATGGAGGGATTGTGTGTTCCTGGTGTAACTCGGGCAGTTGTTGCTGCCATCCTGTACCTGACCCGCAGGCGTGATGTTCGGATGTACCGATCCTGTGCAGGTATTGTTACACGTGTTCTGCCACTGCGAGGATGATCAGTTTTTCGTCCTGTCTCCCTGTAGCGCTGTCTTAGGCGTCTCACAGTACAGACATTGTAATTTATTGCCCTGGCCACATCTGCAGTCCTCATGCCTCCTTGCAGCATGCCTAAGGCACGTACACGCAGATGAGCAGGGACCCTGGGCATCTATCTTTTGGTGTTTTTCAGAGTCAGTAGAAAGGCCTCTTCAGTGTCCTAAGTTTTCATAACTGTGACCTTAATTGCCTACCGTCTGTAAGCTGTTAGTGTCTTAATGACCCTTCCACAGGTGCATGTTCATTAATTGTTTATGGTTCACTGAACAAGCATGGGAAACAGTGTTAAAACCCTTTACAATGAAGATCTGTGAGGTTATTTGGATTTTTACGAATTATCTTTGAAAGACAGGGTCCTGAAAAAGGGACATTTCTTTTTTTGCTGAGTTTAGATGTCTCTTAGCTTCCTCAAAAGTACTTTGGCTTTTCTGTGACCATTCCCATTTTACACCTTCCTGCAGTAGAGCAGTCACTTAACTATGGTAGACAGATTTTCAATTAATTTTCCATAATAGTTAAGTAACAAAAGAAAAGACCTGAGCTCAGTGTTGTTTATAGGAATGGGAGCCTTCTCAATAGCTTCAGTGTTCTGTTTCATGGGGTGCATCCCCTCTGCATCTATCACATGACCTAGATAGGCTACGCTCTTCTGGAAGAAATAACATCTCTCTTTTAACCTTCAGACTGCAGACTTTCAGTCTTTTTAGCACTTCAAGATTTCTCATGTGCTCTTCTGTGTCACGCCCTGTGATAAGTATATCATCAAGATAGCAGATTACCTCATCTATACCTTGTAGGATCTGATCCATTATTTTCTGAAAAATAGCTTCAGCACAGGCAACACCATAAGGAAGCCTGTTGACCTTAAACAACCCCTTATGCATATTCATGGTGAGATAGTGCTTAGAGCTCTCCTCTAGTTGTTGGCTGGTATGCCTGTGACAAATCCAGCTTTGTGATCTTCTCACCCCGTCAGCTTGGTGAACGAGTCCTGCGTTTTTGGTAACGGATACTGATCTACTTCCAGCCACGGATTGATAGTTACCTGTATTGTCTGTTTTCGGTATACACACAATTGGAGCAGCCCATTCACTGTAGTTAACTGGAGTAAGGACCCCTTCTGACTTCAACTTGACAAGCTGTTTTTCAACAGCTTCTCTAAGTGCAGAGATTTTCCCTCTTAGAACTAGTGACTCTTTACTGTACATTTTTAAACACAGTTTGCAGGTGTTACGTTCCCCAGTTTTTGTGTTGTTGTGTGTTTGTACAGTTGAAGTCGGAAGTTTACATACACTTAGGTTGGAGTCATTAAAACTCGTTTTTCAACCACTCCACAAATTTCTTGTTAACAAACTATAGTTTTGGCAAGTCGGTTAGGACATCTACTTGTGCATGACACAAGTAATTTTTCCAACAATTGTTTACAGACAGATTATTTCACTTATAATTCACGGTATCACAATTCCGGTGGGTCAGAAGTTTACATACACTAAGTTGACTGTGCCTTTAAACAGCTTGGAAAATTCCAGAAAATTATGACATGGCTTTAGAAGCTTCTGATAGGCTAATTGACATCATTTCAGTCAGTTGGAGGTGTACCTGTGGATGTATTTCAAGGCCTACCTTCAAACTCAGTGCCTCTTTGCTTGACATCATGGGAAAATCTAAAGAAATCAGCCAAGACCTCCACAAGTCTGGTTCATCCTTGTGAGCAATTTCCAAACGCCTGAAGGTACCACATTCATCTGTACAAACAATAGTATGCAAGTATAAACACCATGGGACCACCCAGCCGTCATACCGCTCAGGAAGGAGACACGTTCTGTCTCCTAGAGAGTGCAAATCAATCCCAGAATCCCAGAACAACAGCAAAGGACCTTGTGAAGATGCTGGAGGAAACAGGTACAAAAGTATCTATATCCACAGTAAAACGAGTCCTATATCGACATAACCTGAAAGGCCGCTCAGCAAGGAAGAAGCCACTGCTCCAAAACCGCCATAAAAAAGCCAGACTACGGTTTGCAACTGCACATGGGGACAAAGATCGTACTTTTTGGAGAAATGTCCTCTGGTCTGATGAAACAAAAATAGAACTGTTTGGCCATCATGACCATCGTTATGTTTGAAGAAAAAAGAGGGATGCTTGCAAGCCGAAGAACACCATCCCAACCGTGAAGCACGGGGGTGGCAGCATCATGTTGTGGGGGTGCTTTGCTGCAGGAGGGACTGGTGCACTTCACAAAATAGATGGCTTCATAAGAAAGGAAAATTATGTGGATATATTGAAGCAACATCTCGAGACATGTGTCAGGAGGTTAAAGCTTAGTCGCAAATGGGTCTTCCAAATGGACAATGACCCCAAGCAAACTTCCAAAGTTGTGGCAAAATGGCTTAAGGACAACAAAGTCAAGGTATTGGAGTGGCCATCACAAAGCCCTGACCTCAATCCTATAGAACATTTGTGGGCAGAACTGAAAAAGCGTGTGCGAGCAAGGAGGCCTACAAACCTGACTCAGTTACACCAGCTCTGTCAGGAGGAATGGGCCAAAATTCACCCAACTTACTGTGGGAAGCTTGTGGAAGGCTACACGAAACGTTTCACCCAAGTTAAACAATTTAAAGGCAATGCTACCAAATACTAACTGAGTGTATGTAAACTTCTGACCCACTGGGAATGTGTTGAAAGAAATAAAAGCTGAAATAAATAATTCTCTACTATTATTCTGACATTTCACATTCTTAAAATAAAGTGGTGATCCTAACTGACCTAAGACAGGACATTTTTACTAGGATTAAATATCAGGAATTGTGAAAAACTGAGTTTAAATGTATTTGGCTAACGTGTATGTAAACTTCCGACTTCAACTGTATGTGTTTGTATGTGTGTGTATTCAGGATGGCTTCCTGGATTCCAAAGCAGCTGATTGGTCGGCCCATCACTAATTGGAGCTCTAACCCCGCCCTCTCGTCAGGGGACACAGCTGTCTGCAATTACCGACTCCTTCTGCAGCTTTAAAAGCCAGTGTTCCTTTGTTAGGAGAGAGAGCTTCTTTGTATGTCCTGTGTTGGTTTGGTAAAACTGTTGAAAGTGGTTTTTGTAGCTGCTCCTGTAGAGGTATGTGTATACCATAGTACCTAGTGTTTTTGGTTTATTTAAATTGTTCACTAAGTTTGAATTATTGTGTTTCATTTATTCCCAGTGGGGGAAGGGGAAGGCACCTTGGGAGTGTTTAGGCAAGAGGCCTGCGGGCATACATATACCCATAGTATTTAGTCTGTCTCTGCACACTAGGTAAGACCTGGGCGGACCACCCGCTGTATTTTGGTTAGCGCGCCAGGTGGTGCTAAGAATAGGTAACCAGTGGGTAGGCAGGTAAGGTAGGAGAGGGTGAACTTTAACTTTTCTTTGGTTCTGTCCAGCCCCTTTTCCCCACCTTAGTGTAAAGGAAGAATAAATTCCCTGTAAACGGTAATATTCTCTGCCTTTGTCATCCTTACCCGCACCTACAATCACATACCTTTTTTCACTCCATGGGGAGTTGAGTTGTAGCCGGTTGTTGCGTTTCCTCCAAGGTGTATGTAACAGCAGGGCTCAATTTCACCTCTTTGAACCTGCGGTTATACAACCTCTATCACAGAAACTGCTGCACCTGTATCAACTTCCATTTTGACTCTCACACCTACCCATACATACACAGTACAGTTTAGTAATGTCTTTAACTGTATTTAATGCAAACAGTTCAATTCCTTTTACGTTACCCAACTCAGTCAGTGGCGAAAACAGCCGATGTCCCTTTATCAGATATCTGGCTCTCATGTGAGATGTAATGCTCATCACTCTGGGGCTGGAGTGTGACGTAATGCTCATCTCTGTTGCAATGATGATCTTGCCTCTCTCTCTCGCTGGTGTTCGTTGCCCTGGTGCTGATCATCATTGCTCCTCTCGTCTCCCTGCAGTCGAAGTAAGGAGGCCTCTCCCTCTGTAGCATCCAGGTGCTTGTTCCATTTTGTTTGCTTTGTCTTTTTTTCCTCACTTGACACTCCTGACATGCCCTGGCTGTGTCCTTTCTTGTTGCACTCCCAACACTCAAAATCCTTGTAGCGGCACTCATCTGGCTTGTGCCCTTTTCCCGCGCAATGGTAACATGGTTTACCTGTTGTCTCTTTTCTTGGCAACGCTTTTCTTCTCGACTGCATTTGCTTTAAAAGTATTTTGTGAAAACTGCTGTGCACTTCCTTTGTTAATTCAAAAGTATTTTGTGTGTTCTACGTTTAGTAAACGGTTTCTCAGCTCTGCACTTTAAACACTGCACACACATCTATCACGTAATGACTCAAGAAACGGACCAAATTTACATGTGGCTAATGCTTTTCTTAAACTAGCCAAGTACTCACTAATAGACTCTCCCTCGAGTTGACTCCTTGAATGAAACTTGCATCTTTCCGTAATAAAATTTGTCCTCGGTACGTCGTGACTTTTCAACAGCGCGACCAACTCTTTGAACATTTTTTCACTTGGTTTCTGTGGAGCACAAGTCCATTAACAAATTGAGACTTTCTGCCAACAATAATAAGAAAATGGCTTTTGACTTATCCTCGTACTTGAGCCCATTAGCTTCAAAATACTGTTAGAAACCTTCCGACGTGAAAATCCTCGGCCTTGCCGAACGCCATCGTCGGTGCTAGCTTTTCTACACAGACTACAGTCTCGACGGAGCTTGCACTTTCTTGCTCGCTCTGTTCCCCTTCAGACAAAAACTCTGGTACCTTGTTGCCAATCTGTTGCATCCCCGGTTAAAGGAAGCAGATTATTTTTTGTCATTGCAAAGAGAAACTTGACAGTATAAAACATTAACATCATGAAGCCGGTTTATTTCTAACATGACAGCGGATACAACATAGCCGGTTCCAAGCTGAGTCCATCTGCACCCACTCAGAGGTAGCACACTTGAATACCCTGGCCAACAACCAATGAGGGCCTGCCAATTAAGCTAAGCGCATCCAATCAGGTCCATATTTCCAATTTCACACACTGAACACGTGCACACCATTTTAACCAGATGTGCATAATAACATGCTGCTTTTCTCTAAAACTACAATCTTCTGTTCTCTATCCATGGAATTAGTCCACTCAGCAAGTACTGAAATTCCCACAGAATTTGTCTCTTAATGTTCTTTGAACTATTTCAGAACATGCCCAATGTCAAACCAGTTGGAGAATGTTCCTAGAACATTACGAACATTTTTATTAAATGTAACCATGTTTGAACTTTTAGGAAACATTCTGTTAAAGTAATGAAATACCAAGAAAATGTTATTTTGTCATTCCTTAAATGTGCTAAGAATGTTCTAAAATCAAGTAACTATCCTGCACCATTCCCAGAAAGTTGTGGGAAGGTTGTATGCAAAATAACCATAGGACAACGCTGCTCTCACCAAGCTCTAAGAAATATGGTTCTCAGAACGTTATGTGCTAGCTGGGAACTGTTCCTTCCTCAGGACTGGAGTACAAACAAACAGAGATGAAATGGAAGGACTAGCATACACTGACTGAAGACTGAAAGATAACCAATTAATACAGCACAAAAAGTCTCCATGAACACATGTATAAAGTGTATAATTTAGAGACAATGTGAAATGAATAATTAAGATATACCTCCATGAGTTTGACCTGTCGGATTTTGTCATCCTTGGAGTGGGCTTTGGTCTCTGCCTCCACCTCCAGGTCATAGACTTTCTGCTCCAGGGCCTTCTCCTTGAGCACCGCATCATCCCTCTCCCTCTTACACTGCCTCAGGTCGTCTTCCACATGGCTCAGCTGCAGGACACACACCACACATACTTTTAAAACAGAATGGGAATGAACAACAGGTTTTGTGAATGCCTCCTACTCATTTACCAGTACACCACAGCGAACAATAAACCACACATATGTGTCATACTGTTACAGTAACATCCATACCTGTCATGCATGCTTTAGCAATGCAATTTCAGCAGTGGCCACAAGATGCCATCTGTTCCTTTAACAATAGTGACTTAAGAGAAACTTTCACAAACACTAGCCTGGTGAGTGAAGAAGACGAAAGAAGAAAATACATTTGTCTTTAGCAGGTCTCAATGTGCATGCTTATAAGATGGATGTTGGGGGTTGGGACAGACTGGAGATCTGAAGCAGATGAAACAGTGACCTCATCACCAGGCCTTAGAGGAGTGGATCAGCCGGGAGGAGAGGAGGATGTGTGGTCAGTCATTCCAGCTCTCACAACAATGACACACTACATCCCCCTCTTCCTGTAGACCAGCTGGACAAAGATACATCAGCCTATCCTATCTGTGCATATACATTACACTGGGTAGACTACAACACAAAGATGAACCCTTAGCAGCAAGGCCTCTCTCTTCTGTAAAACTGACACATTTCCATGGAAAAGGTGAGCATGTTACGGCTCACAATTCCAATGGTGTTTGAACTGTGTTGGACTGAGTCTGGCCACCTGTCTTTAACCTACTGTATGAAATAGGTTTTCTTTAGTGACATTCTGCAGGGGTTAGTAACTCAGACACACAATGAGGGAGGACATTATTAGATCAAATAAACAATGCTCTTCCCATATTCAACAAAAACATTCCAAACATTCCAAAGTGTTTATTAGGTCAAACCATACCCAATGAGCAGTGGCCCTGGGTTATAACAACATTATGTGGTGCAGACCACAGCTACTAAGGGGTTATAGCTAGATGAACCATAGTAATTGGAAAAACATTAGCTGGAGAATTCCTAAATTGAGGCTAGATTGCTGAAACATTCTGATGCTTCACCAATAGAAAAACAATGATTCAGATTTATTTTCCCACCCTCCACAGCTCCAACTCTTCATGCTAAACCACAGATATCTATGAAAATATACATTATCTAACCTCTTTAACCCTGTAATATCACCAGGCATCTACAGCTGTGACCTTCTGGTCCAGTTCAGGGCAAAGGGGAAGTATAAGAGGGGAGAGGACACACATTCCAAAGCCATGACCTCACTGTACAAACCCTGAGTGGGGGTTTACAACACACTGAGTCAGGACAATGGCTCATCCTCCATTGTCATGGGGAGCACTGGCCAACCCACCTCCTCCTGCAGGGACTTAGCAGCCAGACGGGACTTGTCCAGCTCCACACCCCGTTCCCTCAACTGCCTCTGAAGCTCAGCCAGCTCCCGACGGTTCTTCTCCTTGTACACGTCTATCTGCTCCTGCAGCTCCTGGGTGGACGACTGAGAGGCCTCCACGATTTCACTCATCTACAGGGAGATAGGGTGAAGGTAGAGTTAGCCTTGCTAACAAACAGACATGCATGCACACACTGACACATGCATGTGGTGTGATATTTGATTGACTAAAACAAGGATGTCCGAAGGCCTTTAGTTGGTCCACTCACCTCCCTCTGTAGTTTCTCCACTGTGCGGTCCAGCAGACTCCTCTCGTCCTCTATCTCATTCTTAGTGTTCTTAAACTGTTCTTTTTGACTCCTCTCCTCCTTCAGCCTCACCTCCAGCTCTCTGTGGTCATGGTTCAGCTTGGTCAAGTTCCTCTGTAACAGAAAGAGTTTAGAAAGATGGGTCAGAATGGTAAGGAGGACCAGCACTTATGCTTTATTATTCTCACCAGTAAATTCTCCCGAGCTTGTGGTCAAAGCCTGGTCAGTCTTACCTGTACATCCTCTAACCGGGTGGTCAGAGCACGGTTGGCACGTGACATCTCCTCCTCCTGCTCCTTGATTTCTTCCAAAGACTCTTCCAGCTGCCTCTTCTCTATCTGTGAGTTCACACATAAACATTAACACACACCGTCATAAGACATAGGTAACAGATCTGATCTTCAATTTGAAAAGTTGTATTACTGTCAATCTGATTGACACTCCTGTGCAGTTTACAGTGCCTCTCCTTTACATAACTAGCAGCTCATGTTACACTCGCGGATCTGTCTTTTTCAGCCATCTATTTCCTGTGTTTGAGGGACGCAAAATCCACTTGTAACTTAAATCTCGCTGGATTGATTGCTTTCATTTTACTCCTGCGACTCTTTCATACTTTGCTTGTGCCTGTCTTTTTTTATTCATTAACATTATGACTGCGGAAATGATTGTAATGACCTGTCAAACACACGCCGGTAATGGCTGAAATGTGGTCAATGGAATACAATGTTTTCAGTTGAATCTATAATAACGCTAAAGCTTCGTCAGGGATTTAACGCACCGCCTCGACACTTACATCACAAGAAAGAGAAGAAAGAGAGAATTGAATACAGTTGATATGTTTACAAATTACATGCGCTGAAATGATTATAGCGATATTATGTCTGATTTCATAAACAATGTAAAGTATGTTTAGATATGTTTAATCTAGAGCAAAGTGTGTTGATTTTTAATCCAAGGATATCCTGCTATTGACACACTTGTTTAATTATGCAAGAGAACTTGACAACAACAGTAATTAATGAGGCAGTCTAGACAGCGCAGGTGAGTGCGGGTAGGGTAGACAGAGAAAATATTTGGTAGTTTCAGCCCTGTTATGTTTGTATCCATATGTATCCATATATGCATATACACCCTGTGTATTTATGCAAATGAGGCACATATATAATAAAATATATATATATATATACAGTTGAAGTCGAAGTTTACATACACGTTAGACAAATACATTTAAACTCTTTTTTTCACAATTCCTGATATTTAATTCTAGTAAAAATTCCCTGACTTAGGTCAGTTAGGATCACCACTTTATTTTAAGAATGTGAAATATCAGAATAATAGTAGAGAGAATGATTTATTTCAGCTTTTATTTCTTTCATCACATTCCCAGTGGGTCAGAAGTTTACATACACTCAATTAGTATTTGGTAGCATTGCCTTTAAATCGTTTAACTTGGGTGAAACGTGTCAGGTAGCCTTCCACAAGCTTCCTACAATAAGTTGGGTGAATTTTGGCCCATTCCTCCTGACAGAACTGGTGTAACTGAGTCAGGTTTGTAGGCCTCCTTGCTCGCACACGCTTTTTCAGTTCTGCCCACAAATGTTCTATAGGATTGAGGTCAGGGCTTTGTGATGGCCACTCCAATACCTTGACTTTGTTGTCCTTAAGCCATTTTGCCACAACTTTGGAAGTATGCTTGGGGTCATTGTCCATCTGGAAGACCCATTTGCGACCAAACTTTAACTTCCTGACTGATGTCTTGAGATGTTGCTTCAATATATCCACATCATTTTCCTACCTCATAATGCCATCTATTTTGTGAAGTGCACCAGTCCTTCCTGCAGCAAAGCACCCCCACAACATGATGCTGCCACCCCCATGCTTCACGGTTGGGAGGGTGTTCTTCGGCTTGCAAGCCTCCCCCTTTTTCCTCCAAACATAACCATGGTCATTATGGCCAAACAGTTCTATTTTTGTTTCATCAGACCAGAGGACATTTCTCCAAAAAGTACGATCTTTGTCCCCATGTGCAGTTGCAAACCATAGTCTGGCTTTTTTATGGCGATTTTGGAGCAGTGGCTTCTTCCTTGCTGAGCGGCCTTTCAGGTTATGTCGATATAGGACTCGTTTTACTGTGGATATAGATACTTTTGTACCTGTTTCCTCCAGCATCTTCACAAGGTCCTTTGCTGTTGTTCTGGGATTGATTTGCACTTTTCACACCAAAGTACGTTCATCTCTAGGAGACAGAACGCGTCTCCTTCCTGAGTGGTATGACGGCTGCGTGGTCCCATGGTGTTTATACTTGTGTACTATTGTTTGTACAGATAAACGTGGTACCTTCAGGCATTTGGAAATTGCTCCCAAGGATGAACCAGACTTGTGGAGGTCTACAATGTTTTTTCTGAGGTCTTGGCTGATTTCTTTCGATTTTCCCATGATGTCAAGCAAAGAGGCACTGAGTTTGAAGGTAGGCCTTGAAATACATCCACAGGTACACCTCCAATTGACTCAAATGATGCCAATTAGCCTATCAGACGCTACTAAAGCCATGAAATCATTTTCTGGAATTTTCCAAGCTGTTAAAGGCATAGTCAACTTAGTGTATGTAAACAATTGTTGGAAAAATTACTTGTGTCATGCACAAAGTAGATGTCCTAACTGACTTGCCAAAACTATAGTTTGTTCACAAGACATTTGTGGAGTGGTTGAAAAATGAGTTTTAATGACTCCAACCTAAGTGTATGTAAACTTCCGACTTCAACTGTACATATCTACAAAAACTGATACAATAAGAAAATGTATATATGAGTGGATTTATGTTTTTCTTTCTTTATTTGAATATAAATTGAATACCTGAATTCCCACCAAAATCCCTTTGTCCATACCAGTAAATGTTTTATGCGCTATAATTCATCTGATGGATTGTACATATTCTTAAAGTTTAGAGTATCTTCATCCACTGTCCAACAGTTGCATTTATGCAAATTGTTTAAAAAACGTTTCTAAACGTTTCTATGACCGTTGCTACAGTAGTTACAGTACAATAGGTTTCTCTGTTCCTCACCTCAAGCCGGCCGACTCTGTCCCCCAGCTTGCTCTCCTGTAGCTTGGCATCATCAATGATGCGGTTGAGTTTGGCCACTTCGTTCTCCAGCTCCTGTGCCCGCTTTCTCAGCTTCTCGGCCTCCTGGCTAAGACGTCCCGCCTGGCCCTCCACTGCCCCCTTGGCTGCCTCCACTTCAGCCTTCTCCTTGCTCACTGCAGCACTGCTCTGGAGAACAGACAGAAGGGTCAGTACAAAGTAAATACAGGGTAGAAAGATGCAACGTTGTACAGAAAAGTACACAATACTGGCTTGACAACTGGTTAAAAACAAAAGTCTACGGTCTTATTTACAAGCCAACTCAAATTCCTTCACAACTCTTCTTCAAAGAGACTCCCAAAACAACTCCTTCATGACAAGCTCAATGGGATTTAAGAGGTGGATGCATGACAATAACTCTAAGCCTCTATTCACCTCCCATTGAACTGCCTCTACTGATGTAGCTTGGCCCACACAAAGACAGCATGTCACCCGCAAAAGGCTGGGGAGATTGAGGTGAATGGTCCAGTCCAGTAAATCTGCCCACTTCATTCCCCTGAGCATGACCAACACCAATGTCTCAATGGCTTTACCTGCCAGAGTTGTACAGTTGTGGGGCTGTTGCTTAAGCCTTATGGCTCTCGCTTGTTCCCCGCTTGTCACTAAACATGATCAAATTCCATAATTAGATGACCCACTGTTGGCGGCAGCCTGTCTTTGTATGAACTTGGCTGCTGTGGCAGGACAGTGTGAAAGGAGGTCCCTGTGTGCTTTGCCTCTGCCCAGTTTTATCAATGGAGAGCCTGCCCTGGCTAGCCTGTCTGGGCTGCTGCTGTCCTAAGGGAGAGCAGTCAATGCACTCTGGGAAACCTGAATTCTGTCTTCATGTAACCTCTTAGCTGACAACAACACACAGCACTCTATATAGCCCCGCAGGAAGTTTTGCATAGAAAAACAGATAGCAGGTTTTGCTGTGATGATGCTGTCAGAGAGGGATTTACTTTATATCCTGAAAGTGACAGTTTAAGAAGATATTGTAGCAGCCAGGCTCCCGACATATTTGTTCAAAAACAAGAATATCTGGAAATGAGGCAATGCTTGACAGAATGCCAGATGACAGGTTTGACAGTTTCTTGTTCTGTTTACTACAGTGAGGAATATCCGTGCTGCACGCCTCCACAGAAACAACCAGGAACTGACGTTCATATGGGGTTGACTACTGATACAAAGGGCCAGGAGTTTTCCCTAACCAGGAAAAACTAGAAGCCCTAGATAAGTTAAACCCAAGGCCTAGAGTTTTTCCTGGTCGGATCACATGGCTCCTGGCCATTCTCATTACAGTACTAGGAATATATTTCATTGACTAAATATGATTATATAACCACAGGTTATATTTAAGCAGTAAGGCACGAGGGAGTGTGGTATATGGCCAATATACCACGGCTAAGGGCTGTTCGTGTTCTGAGAGTCGGGAAGCAAGTTCAGGGAGTGAATCATTTAATAAATAAATGAAAACATAATACAAAACAAGAAATACGAACAACTCACAGACATGAAACAGAAACAATAACGCCTGGGGAAGGAACCAAAGGGAGTGACATATAGAGGGAAGGTAATCAGGGAGGTGATGGGGTCTGGTTACCAACGTAATTAGAACAGTAAAAATACATGTTTTGTCATACCCGTGGTTTACGGTCTGATATACCACGGCTTTCAGCCTATCAGCATTCAGGGCTCGAACCATCCAGTTTATAATGTAGGCTATCAGTTTTCTCCCTATTCATGTTATACCGTATGCAGGCAGGGAGGGACTTAGCATGTTCATTATGAGGAGGAATGTCTGCTCCCAGGGGGATTAGAGGCAAACGGTGCAGATTAACACACTGGTTCAATTCCCCTTAGCCTCGCCTGGACAAGCAGGCAGGCAGACAGGCACCTCTCACTGGACAAGTCCAAGAGAAGCCTGTGCATACACACACTGCACACACCTGACACACGTACCTGTCACATACTCCGCTCACACCTGACGCACGCACACAGACGCATCTGTTTCTCACACACACACAAAGACACACACACACACACACACAAAGACACACACACACACACACAAACACTGTGCTCCAGGTGAGCACCAACACTGGCTCACTCAGTGGAGAGTGAAAAACCATTCACTAACGAAACAGCATGATAAATAACAGACAGCTAATGACATGAAACTACTTCAATTACAAGACCTGTGATTAGCAGTCATAGGTTTAGTTAGATACAGATGTCTTACTAAATGGGTGTCTTAAAAGGAAGCTATCTGACTTAGTGCTTGGGAATGTGTTTGAATCCCCTCATCTGTCATTAGAACCACTGTACTATGGTCCCTGTAGTGACTCATTATCTGTCCACAGAGCTGAAAGAGTCCAAAGTCCGACCCCCTCCCCCCCTCACTCATCCCCTCACCACTGGGTGAGTTGGAGGACCCTCATTGGTCACTGAGGCTTGGTGTTCCAGTGTTTGAGCGGAGGGTGGGAGGCGAGGCGTTAAGGTCACCCAGTGGAGGGGAGAGCAGAGAAGACAGATCATTAACCATACCACCTCCAGGACCCACTGAGGCCTGTTCCCCTCCCCGACACCCTTATCCCTGCCTGGGTCAGCTGGGGCACAAGTACACAGACCGACTGACTGACTGATATGCAGGTGTCACTGGAATTACCTACATCCCAGACCAGGATATTCTCACACAAATGAAGGCAGTGTTATCTCTTTCAAAACATTGGGCATATCCAAACATCTTTCACCTGTCTAGGACTGTACAGAATCCAAGGACAGCAGGGGGTAGAAGCTTGTGAAAAACCTCACTGTTTTACAGGTCACTTCGCCTACTTAGCTAGAATATCTGAAGATTGTAGAATCATCTCTGTATTCAAACTAATCAACCGGGGCTGAGGGAGGGGGCAGGTTGAGGGGGAGGGGAACATACAGAAAATGTAGACTCATTGAGTTCTCTGTTTTTTTCTCATACAAACATCCCCTCACCCCCTCTTTCACTGTCCCATTTCCCATCCTGGGTTCTTTGAGAGTCCAGTCTGGGCACTACCACCCAGAGGGCGTAGGGGAGAAAGAGCCACAGGTGGTGAAAATTCACAGGGTGCCCTGGTGATCATTGTTCCTTGTGTTTGCCATTTTTTACTCGCTCAAACTTTTACAAAGCCTCAAAATTAACAATTGGGGAGTTTAATTTCAAGGGCTCTCTTTTGTGTATTCTTAAACTGTGTGTCTATAGTCAGGCATTAACTACCATTGTGCGGCCAGTAAAAAGAGTGGCACTAACAATGCAGTGAAGTATGCATGGCCCAGTGTGTGAGCTCTGAGCTTTTTCAGGGTGCTCTCAGGTTGCTGGGAACACACACAAACCCCTGCTGAATCTGCTTTGGAGCCCAGGGAACAAACAATGGAGTTTGCTGATATTCCTGCACCAATTACGGTCCACAAGAAACCTGTCAGGGTAATCCCACACCCAGCAGAGCCCCACTCTATTCACATTTATAGGCACATACACATCCCTTTTTAAAATGACAAGAGAGTTAATCCATTCTAAATCCACAACGCATCAAAAAAGTATAATCTGACTTTTAACTGAATCAAAATGTTAATCTGTCAACAAATCCTGAAAATAAAGATAGTGGTGTACTCATGCTCTTGTCAGTGATTAGCATACCCTCTGATTGGTTGTCACAGACAAACTGGTGTCATCTATACTACAGAGATTAAAGTAAAAGTCCTGGCACACCCCTAAACACATTTTAAGTGTTTACTATCACATGCATTCACAACAGTGAACACAACCTTTTATATGAGTGTACTGTTGTGGGCATACAGCATTCACAAGGTTTTAGAAATAATACCTATTTCAGACAGTAACACTCACAGTGTAAGATCGCAGTGTATCAAAAATAAGTAACTATAGTGGAGCACAGTGTTCTGCTCCCTCTGCTCTACCATGGCCTTGGGAAAGGTACAAAGCAACACTACTTTGATTGAGCTGACACATTGTCAAGTTGCTATAATGTCCCAGCAGCATCCCTGACAGAAAGGCTTTAGTTAGGAGCTGAGGGGCAGAGTGTTCCCCCTACCTAACCCAGGACCTAGGCCAGGATGCAGAGAAACACAGGATATCCCTCTACCCCAGCTGCAACAACACACTGGTGGTGACATCGTTCAAACAGACACATACTGGCCACAATCACAAGTGAATAAATCAACGCACAACACCACATCCTTTATAATTGTTTACTTCAGTCTACCTTAGAGGGTACTGTGAGCCAAGGTTGATGCGGCCTCATAGCATTATGGTCCTGTTTTCAAATGACTTCCATTCATGTGCTCTCCCTGAGGGAAAAGTAAATATGGGATAAGAGGAGAAGTCGAGATAGGCAATCGGGACTAAATAGAAGCACAAAGATGACCAAGGTCCTTCCAGGAACGGGTCATATCCTGTGTGATATCAAGTTAACGGTATTCAACACCATGTATTCTGTCTTCAAGGAAAATGAATAGCATCACAGGTCACTCAAGCTTTTCTCCGGCAATGAATAAGCCTTAGTTTGTTTCACCAGCAAGAAGGTATGCATTACAATAGAGATGCTCTCCAACAAAAGGCACATAGACTAGTGTCTGCCTAGTAAAGACAGGTTTGTGATGGCTTGGGAGAAAAGCTTGCAGTGGAAATTAAAACTTGCTGCTTGAGGAGCACTGGCATCTCTCCAGTCACCATAAGATGCCAGCAATCAAATCTTGTCTTGTCCTTCGGGACATGGAAACAGAAACCTTTTTAAATGGAGTCTCTATTGCTGGGCCAAATGATAGGATTTCAGGGGTGTTTGGCTTTAATAGAGAATTAAATAGGCCAGTGCAGTGAGAAGGCAGTCACAGCAGAGCTTCGAGGGACACTGGCCCTTTGTGTAAAAAAAATGGAACCAGAGAATTAACATTTACTGTCACAAAACTCCAAGCCTCCCCAGAATGTGGCATTATTACTGTTTAGCACTTCGCCAGAAGGCCAGTGGCTTCAAAAGAAGGGAGTGGGATGACACAAGGTCAAAGTCCACACACACAGTACTCTATTCTGATCTTAAATGGTTGATATGAGGCCAACCCAGAGTGATTATAATATCAAAAGAGCCTTCAGAAAGTCATTATAGTAGGACAAAACACTGACATTGAGCATAGTACTTCTTTTAACTCTTGGATGAAAGCCAGACCTTGGGGAATCAAGCTGCCTGGTCGGGCTGGAGGAAAAATCACAGTCAAATGACTGGGCTTTGAATGTCAGAGCTGAGGTCAGATCCTGCTGGAGGGAGAATGACCAGTGACACTTGCAACCTGAGCAGACTATGCCACAGGACAGTAAGTCCATGCTAAATACTTTGCCTGTACTTGCCAGTACTCCCTACTCTGTTGGATGTTGAAAAGCAATGTACCAACACAAAACAACCTATTGAGTGGAGAAACCACATATTTCCTAAGTCTCGGTGTGAGTGAGTTAGCTTTCTACCTCAGGTCTTAAAGCTGCGGTACATCACAGTCTTGAGCACACTGACCCTCTACTCCACACTCCTGGGGGTATTTGTTGGAATCCCCAAAGCCTTGCACGCATTTTGGCAAAGTAGGCTCCCTCCCCACCAGCTCAGCTCTGCAAGGCAGTGACGCAGCAGAGGAACAATAGGCCCATGAATTCAGGCTACAGCCTCCTTTCACACAGACACGACCCTCACATGGCAGAGGAACCACTTCTCTCACTACAAACACAAACAACCAGCTCTGTGCAAGGAGATGCAACCAAAATGGGTGTGCATCCAATGAGCCAGTGAAAAACTATTTCTGGGCAGAACATTACAGGTAGCAGGATATCACAGTTCATCTAAACAATTCTGAGAAGCCGTCCTAACTCCCAAGTCTTTTTGAAGGCAAATTCTTCAAACAGGGAAGAACATGAGAGCAAACAGATGGACACAAAAAGTGCTGAACTTTGGCTGTGACACCATTCCTCTCTTTTGCTGGTAGATTTCAAGAGAAATCCCTTCCCTCTATCAATCCCTATATTTCTCCCTCCCTACCCAGTAAATCCTCACCTTCCAGCAGAGCCGGGAAGGGAACACAGCAGAGCGCTATCATCAACTGAGGAAACACACTGCCTCCTGTGGAACTCTTTACCTTCAAACAGCCCTGAGGAGGTGCTCACCAGGCCACATGGCTTCAATGATTACACACAAAAAGAAGTCAGTCACAGAGAAAATAAAGACAGGCAGGGATCACTCAAGTGGAGGGCTAGAAGCTGGGGGTTGGAGCTGCCAGTGTGTCAGGGGATGTATGAGATAGGGCTATAAGAGCTAAGGCTTGGAACTGTGGCTAATTCATTTAGGAATGAAAATGCAACAGGGACTGTATGGGTAGGGTGGAGGGAGAGGATCAAGGCTGAGGGATGAGAATGGGCTGGAGCTGGGAATGGTGTTTGAGCCTGGAAATGGGACTAGGGGCTAGGGCTGGTACTAGAGGCTGGGGTTGGGACTACAGGTTGGGGCTGTCTGGGGTCTGGGGTTGTGACAATCTGAGAGAGCGTTGAGAATCAGGAATGTCCCTGAGAGGGGGTATAACAGCAGCCCCCTGAAGAGCCATGGTCACGTCCCACCCTTCCCGACCCCACCCACTGGTCAGAGCTGGAGCACTGTAACAGAATCTGCAGGAGGGAAGGGGTCTGCTGGGTGCACATTCTCTAACCAGCCAAAAAAATTCTCTGACACACCCTTCTCGCTGCTCACTGCACCTTATCTGTTCACATTTTTCACATTCCCTCAAGTCTCACTGTTGTGAAAAACCTGACTTCTACAGAACTGATCTACAGTAAGTAACTTACAGTAAGTAGGCTACAGTCTGATTATAGATTCTCTATGAATACTGTTGTTTGACCTCTATAGTTTCTACCTCTATAGATTAAAATCTAAATAATGGACCATGCTACAACTAAATAAAAATACAATTGAACCTAAAATGTAATGACACAAAACAAACATATACATATTTTCAGGAGATGTCCACTCCATAACTCATCTGACCCACTTTATTCAGCATATCCCAACCATATCCCAAACCCCTGCTGCTATTATTGTGTGAAACAATCTCATCATTCATCTACTGAGGTCCACAATTACCCCTGCCCTTTCAATGGATGAACAGAGAGAGAGAGGAGGAACAATGAGGAAAAATGCACAACTCATGAACTACAGCTCATTAGATTAGTGACGGCTTGCCACTGCAATTAACGGGCAAAGGGAACAATTTAGTGCTCCAGTTTCCAGCATTATACTCTGCATGGGGCAGCCCTATCAATGCACATTTCATGGCCGAAGGAGAGAGAAGCAGCGTTTCGATGGGAGACAGGACAGATGAATGCCAGACCATGCACACTTTATACTAAGCAATTCAGCAGGCTGTGCGGTCGCTCACTCACATGCAGAAATTATTATTACTTTCAATCCTGCCAATGCCTGGTGGATAAAAGTACAGTAGACTGAAACTGCCATAAATAGTTTTTGTGTGTGACAACCTAACAATGGATTGGTATTTTAAGGGAAAGGCCCAAATTACTGAAGATAAACTCAAACTGATAGCAGCCAAACTGTCTGAATACTGAGTAACAATAAGGTCAGACATCTTGTCACTTGTTTATAAAGCACTGGTGGTGAATTCTTGATGACAAACTCTTCCCCTCAAGCAAGAACAACATTATCTCAGAAGGGGCTGGCTGCTGTGTCAACCCCCACCACAGCAGGAGGAAGCTGGGGGCAAGGAGAGGACTTCCAGGCCCTGACACAAACAGGAAGCATGTGAGCCAGGCAACACCTAGTCAACACAATGCTCCTCTAGCCTTGTCAGTGTGGTTCTCTTATGCCTCTCTCCTCCATTAGCCCTATTTATGCTCTTACCTCACTGTCCCCTCTACCACTTCCCTACCCTGTCTTCTCTTTACTAGTCCATTTTCCTTTCCCCATCCCCTCTCCCAAGTCTTTAAAAGGCTTTGTTTGGTCCTATTTTTCTTCCTGTTGAGCCACCCAGTAAAATCTGTTTACAGCAAAACCACACCTCAACATCATAAAATACATCCTAAAGCTTCTTAATGACACTATATGTCATCTAGGGTAAACAGAGTCCGATAAGTTCCCATGAAAAGTGATGACAAGTTGGTTTAACTGTCAGATAGCTGTCTTTTTTATCTTGGTTGGTTCAGCAGAACTACAGAGAAGGGAGTGTTTTTGCCCAGCACAGTTGAACCGTTTTCAGAATTGTTTTTCAGCTTTCAGCTGGGGTTGTTATTACAGTGTGTGCAGTGAAATGCAGTTAGGCAAGTGCAAGAAGAGAGTGGAGAAGAGCAGTTCATGTGTAGAACTATGACATTCTCTAACACTGGCACCATGCAGTCAATGATTCACTAACTCCTAGAGGACTTTCCAGACATTCATTCAAGTATGCATACTGTACATAACATTTTAATCTCAATAAACACAAAAGCCTGATTTCCTTATAATAACACATAATGAGGGTTTCATTTCCTCAGTAAATAAACGAAGGAACACTAAAGTTATACAAATTCAATGGCCTTTGGATAGGATTCATTATTTACTTGTTCCAAACAAATGAATTATCTTAACAGCTGGTAGACAATGATGGGGGCGTAATCTTATTTTTCCAATTCCAATACACAGCAGTCATAACAAAAACAACTTAAAGCATTTTTTTGTTCGAGGTAAGACGGTCCTATTGTGTTAGTTACTAAAATTAAGCTTAATTTTGAGGCACAACTTTGAAGCTGGTCGAAATTTCCTGGTCCTTTCACTTCAAAGCTATCGAATATCTACTGATGCCGAACATATGGCAACAAGAACATTCCCAAACAAACCTTCTAAACAAACACTTTACTACCCAAAGTACACATGATGCCATACTCAAGGGTTTGCCCAAATCTCCCATTAACATCAATACACCCAGCACACAGGTGACGTCTTGAGGACATTTGGCGACATTCCCATTAGGTCCCTTAAGGGTTTCGACACAACGTTATCCCACTGACGTTCTAAGAACTTTCTAAAAACGTTGCGTGATGTACCCAAGGGAACGTTCTCTGGGGGACCTTTTTATAGTTCCCGGTTTGTCCCAGGGATGTTTTTAGGATGTTCTTGGGACGTTGTGTCATGGTCCTCTGGAGGTTTTGTCTAGTTCCTGGTTAGTAACGGGGCCTTCCCGAGGACGTTTTTGGGCATTCTTGTGATATTGTGTCATGGTCCCATGAAGGTTCTTGGGACATTGTGTCATGGTTCCCTGGAGATTTTTGTCACGTGATGGTCCCACGTGTCCCAAACCATTATAAGTAAAGTAATGAAATGGTATGGGGGTTTTAAGGTAAGTGGTACGCTGTTCAGCTAATAGTGTACAAATCTTTAATGAATGACAATATCATCACATTTGACATGATCCCTTTTTAAAATGAACCCACATGGAATTTGAACTCTGAATTTGGGTATGCTGATCTTTCTGCTGCGCCACAAAGTCTGTAAAATTTAAAAGTCCCGACACCTTCATTACCTATAATACATCTCTGCACTTAGCAAACGAGTGCCATCTACACTGCTCTTTTAGTTATCAGTCATCTGACTATTCTCTCATTGATTTCATTTACTTATTTCAGCAATTTGAGTTTGGATTTTCATTATAGTTGTCCAATATTGGTGGG
This sequence comes from Salmo trutta, assembly GCF_901001165.1. Classification (NCBI taxonomy): domain Eukaryota; kingdom Metazoa; phylum Chordata; class Actinopteri; order Salmoniformes; family Salmonidae; genus Salmo; species Salmo trutta. Next base: position 19,680,960 of record NC_042968.1, read on the forward strand.
GCATATTATTCTGTTTTAATGTTACTCCTGAATCACTATGTATTTTTAATAGAGCTGAGATTTACTTTGATGTGCAAAGTGTAGGAATAGGCCTGCTACAGGTGAAATCAGTTACTGATACAGACATGGTGGTGTAGCAGGAAGATTGGAATTCCATGAACCAAGATGTTGTGAGTTCAAATTCCAGGTGAGGACAAGTTAAGCAATAATCACTGTATGAATAAACATACACAATGTAATCATGTATGTTAAATATGTAACACTGTTTGTGGTGTGGGTATCCCTAGCATTGCCAAAAGACAAAGACACGCACCCCTCAACAACAACAAAAAAGACAAAGAGCTGTGACTGGAACAGTGGTCCACCAACCAGGGCCTTGATGGGCTTGGCAACAGTAACAAGGGAAGATGTATAATGAAAGTAGGGTGCGTGTACCCTGGTTAAAATGTTTTGGTAGGGGAGAACGTTTCTTTGCAACCATCAGCTGGTGTCCCGGGACAAACGGGGAACTAGACAAAACCTCCATGGGACCATGACACAACGTCCAAAGAACGACCTAAAAATGTCCTCAGGGACGTCCCCGTATCAACCAGGAACTAGACAAAGCCTCCAAGGGACCATGACACAAGGGACCAAGAATGTCCTAAGTTACCTGTTTGGCCTTCTCCACAGACGTCTGCAGCTTGCGGATCTCCTTCTCATACTGCTCCCTCAGTTTATCCACCTCCTGGTCATGTGTGGCCACCTCCTCCTTCAGTGCTCCCTTCAGGGCAGTCAGCTCCCTCTCCCTCCTCCTCAGCACCTCCTCCTGCTCCTCCTTGGCCAGCAGCACCTCCTGTAAATCCAGCTTCATTTGCATCAGCTCCTACATAGGAGGAGAGGAGGAAGTGGTGACAGTGTCTCGCTAAAATCTCACCCTGAGATTAACTGCTACCTCAACAGGTAACGTGCACAGAAATCTCCAGCACTGCCATTACTGCCCAAGAAATTCTGCTTCAGCAAATGTGCCAGTAAGAATAACATGTTTACACATTACCAACACTGGCACTACAACGGTATTGACATGGTGGTTATTATGGGACTGCAAAGCCCTTTCCATGCAGGCCGCTAAGCTCCTCTATGTCAACGCTCTCTCCTCTGAGAGTTGTGGGACCTGTGTTTTACCTCCATCATGGCATCCTTCTCTCCGTCGGTCACCACCGTCTTGGCGCCATCCAGCTCGTCGTGCATCTCTGACAGCTGGTCCTGCAGGTCCCTGATCTCCGTCTGGTACTGCTCCCTCTCCATCTTCACCTGGAACAGCCTGCCAGACCACACAGAGCAGCATACAGTCACAACACACACACCATTACCTGAACACCTGCACCCTGCTTCACACAATGGAACGATACCACCTGCGCTCTGTCAGAAACGCCTGTTCTCCAGGCTAACAGGAGCTATGATGAGCACCTGGGCACTGATCTACCAATCACATCATAGTCACACCACCTGCCCACTCCAACACAGAGAGGGTCTGTTTAGTGACAGGGGGTCATGCACGCAGATGTAGAGTAAGTAGACTGAACACTACTTATTCGCCAGCTCAGTGTACTTATTCCCACATACTGACATGAACCTTTTTCAAAATAGAGAGTCCATTCTTGAAAAATGTAAGCAATTATACAGTGAATGAGAGTAGTTGAGTGATTCTTTCTAAATAAGGCAGGCCCCTCTCTGTCTCTGTCTCTTATTTCTATGGAGTCCATGATATGGATGTCTCTATGTCATTAGATTACTGGGGAGTCTGGATCCACAGGGCCTCCACTGTCAGCTCCCATCCGCCAGGATGGCCAGTCTCTATTGTGATTGTCCATGATCAGGATCAACTGAGCCATCCAAAGGTTTAACAGATTAGTCCAACATCAACAGACATTTAAGCCATGGTGATATACACTCATCACTTTGTAGGGCTTTGGTGGGACTCTGCACTGTACATTAACACAAAATGTCAGAGGGGAAGGAGAACTATAGGAGGCCATTATTTTCAGACAAAGACAGAAACTCTAATGGCCGAAAATAAATTGCAAGCCCAAGGAACACATTATAATCATCCTGTGACTACAGAAAACAACCTACAACTTTCTCCTCCACAAAAAAAAGAGATATAGATAAACAACTTTCCCCCGATAAGAGTCTTAAATCTGAGGATTATCCCCATTGTGCTGGTTTCTTAAGCTGGGCTTTGTCGACCTGTCACTCCTTGCCTCACAGTGTGTATGCCCTGGTCTGGTGGTCAGTCACTTACTCCTCCAGTGTGGTGCGGAGTTCAGCCTCTGTTTTGGCCAGTTTGTCCCTCAGTCGAGAGCATTCCTCCTGGCTCCTCTCCAGCTCCGTCTGCAGGACCTTCACCTCTGCTCCGGCTTTTTCATGGGCCTCATTCAGACCCATCTGCTTCTTTAACACGCAAGGACACACGCACACACACACTTTAATAAAACACCATTCCTCTCACCACACCAAATACATATGAAATGCATGACGTTCATAGTATAGTATCTGAATGACAGTTTTGACAGTATCTAACCAACAAACTCAGTGGCTGTGATGTCTACTGGTCCGCTTAAGTTAGGTATTAGCACCAATAGGATTATTGTGTCTTAAGAGGTGTGAGCCAGGGATTCTAATGTCCTGCACAGACATCCAAGATAGCAGCTAGGTTCAACATGTATGACATGGCATCATAGTATTACCTTGGTTTGCTCCTCCAGCTGCTTTTTCAGTTCAACAACTTCCTTCTCCAGTGCTACCCTCTGTTCCTGTAGGGCTTTGGTTTGGGTAGCCATGTCAGGAGACTGGGAGGGGGAACAGGGACAGGAGTTATATTTGAATCCATTTACCTTTTCAAAATCACTCACAATATATTTGCATGATAGCATTACTCTAAGATGTCTTATTTTCGTAAAAAACAAAAACATGTCGGTTGCTTTGGTTTATGGCAGATCTCAGTGAACAAAAGGAAGGGTGGTGACTAGTTTCTCCCCATAATGCACAGGTTTATACATGGCGGTCAGTGGAGGCTGGTGGGAGGAGCTACTGGCTCATTGTAATGGCTGGAATGGAATAAATGGAACGGAGTCAAACATGTGGTTTCCATATGTATGATGTGTTTGATACCGTTCCATTTATTCCATTCCAGACATTACAATGAGCGCGTCCTCCTATAGCTCCTCCCACCAGCCTCCACTGATGGAGGTGGTAACTACAGTGGCTGTTGTCAATGGTAGGTAAACACAGCCTGGTGCGTTATATGCTGCTCACCAAGTGAAAGCTTCTGGCCTAAGGCTAAGATAAGAGGCTCATAGATTTAGCTGTTTGTTGAGTTAAATTACAACAACTCCACAACAATGCCTCACTTTGTTGTCACTCCCCGCTGCCCGCGACTTTAATGTCTGGATCTTCTCAAACACCAGGTTGACCTTCCTCTTGGTGGTGTCCTCGTTATCAGTGCTCCTGCGGGGACACACACACACGCACAGTCAGAACACAAGTGCACTCCCACACTCGGCTGATCTGAGGGTAAAGAGGGGTCTCTGTGTGTGGTAGGTGGATCAGATCAGGGTCTAATCCCAGACTGTTCTGGTTCCTGCTCTGCCGGGGGCCAACTGCTTTGATGTGTCACCTCGCGACCCGGTCAACCTCATTATGCCCATCCATTAGGGGGCGCATGCAGGGGAATCCCTGGCCCTCCTATAGAACCTGGCTGTATGCAGGGTGCACCCTCTCTCTTCCTATATCGGCCACAACCCCGGGGAAAGGTTCTAAGGTTCCATTCCATTCCACTACCTGACAGGGGAGTTCTAGCCCCCCTCCTTCATGTTTTATAACTTCAGCTGGTGAATGTTTGTTCTTTCTTTGATGACTCAGTGTCAGAACACCACTTCCATCTGTGTTCCTTTCCATTGATTTCTGACCCTTGACCTGTGACCTGACACACCCAAAGCAGTTTCCTGAACTCACTGGGCATCGAAAAAGCCTGGAGCACACATGGAATGTAGACACTGAGGAACTGAGGCACTTTAGAAGTTTAGGATTTAAAATGCAAAACTTCTAAAACCATGGACACAAATGTACAGTCCAACCATGACACAATGCTCTGTGAGAGACACAGAACTTGACCTGGGATTGGATAGCAACTCTAAGATCCAACTTTACCGGTGCTGTGATTGAAATGTTATCCTATTGGATATATGCACAGGACTTTCAGACTTGGCTTCTTGGCGAACATACTTGGTTTAAGCTTTGTAACCCCCCCCCCCCCCAAAGCCTTTTAACCTAGTCTAGCTATAAAACTTTCAGAGAGTGAAACCAAACTTTAGCTGGTGTACCTTGGTACTGAACAACAACGAAACTGTGTAGCACCTCATATTACTATTTAATAATATAAACCATCATGTATCACCCTTACCAGTTCATCTATCTTAAACCATGAAGTACACCATAGAGATACTCATCTGATAGAGTATCTATGTGAGATGCTTCCCACTGATAACTCCTCCATTTCCCCCTACTGTAAGTGATAGGATTTACAGTGTGGGGTGAAAGGAGAACATCAAGAATCAGGTGATAAGCAGAGCAGGGTTGATACCCTACATTCCTCAGTAGAGAGGGAGAGAGAGACAGGGAGAAAGAGAAATGGGAAGAGGAACGAACACCACTAAGCAGCTGCATCGACCACAGCTAAGAAATGGAGGTGGAGACTGAATGGGAGTATAAATTCCAAACAGTCAGACTCAGATAAAAAAATGTTTAAGTGCTCCCATGGGGCTTTTTTTTCAAATGGTGCATTACTTAAAGATGCACTATGTAGAAATTGTTCCTCTATTTCCTGTTTGCAAAATGTTTAATAGTTTCCTTAATTTCAATTTATGTGGCAAAAGAAGCAAGTATACTATATAGAATCATTGTACTATCTAAACCCCTGTGAAATATTTTTCTCATAACCAAAAATATTGTATTTTCAGCTGTTTGAAGCTGGTGTACAAAACCAAAAGTAAAAAATGCAAAAACAAAACTTAAGAATGGGAAGCATAGAAATAGTGCACATAGAACAGATCTACCGCTGCTTAGACTTGCTTTTAATGAGAATGACAGCACTATAACACATATTTCTATGTGAATTTCTATGTGAATTTGGTGGGGTAGCCCAAAAAGTTACATATTGGAGCTTTAAGAGTGTAACTTGGCACATGTTATGTTTAGACTGTGCAGTTTACTGCCCGCTGCATAGTGAAAGTGATACTCATGGCATCATCATGTTGCCTACTAGTGTATTAATATATTACCAATTCGTACAAAAAATCTACCATTAATACCCTTTAGATTTAATGGACATTGCTGTAAAACTGGAACATTACATCAGTGAGGTAAAAACTCACCCATCCTTGAGGTAATTAAACAAAATCTGTTTTGCCGTCTCTTCATGTGTTTGTTGTGAAAGCTCCTGCTGACCTTTCAAAAGATCAGGTGTCACCTGGATGCAAGAGGAAATAAGCAGAGAGGCATCAGAGTTCTGACAGATAATTTCACATGCAGTTACGTAGTAATAGAGAATGATTTGTTAAACAACTAACCTAACTGTAATCATAAATAATGTATTGTTTACCTGCACATCCAACTCTGCACTAGGCTTCTTGCCCGAGTTAGAGGAAGGCTTGGATAGCGAGGTTTTAGCCACACTTGTTAAAATCTTTGTGCTTGGTGAAGATTGACCATCCTCAGCATTTGTACTGTCCAGGGGTAACGTAGAGGAGCGATTTAGCACCACCTTATACCCCTGGATGGAGCCTGCTGCTTTAGAGGTCATGCTCTGAGGGGAGCCTGGAGCAATGCTACCACAGGCCGAAGATTTGGCACTTGGCTTCCTCTCTACCGCTGTTACCCAGGAGTCTTTACTCCCAGACAACTTCTGCAGATACAGCTGTGAGGGGCGGAGGACGTGCTCCGTGGACCTCCCCTGGTTCTTGCTAAACTCATCCATGTATTCCGACTCTCCCCGGAGGCTAAAGGGAAGGGCGCTGTCCACACTCCTAGAGCGCTTCCTGTCCTCTGGGTTGATCCTGTTCCTGCGGCCCGCCCTGCCCCGTCGCTGGTGACCACCATCCTTACCGTCAAACTTGTCGATGAGCTCGTCCACGCCGGGGATGGAGCCTGTGTCGATGTCTCGGCCCGTGCCGGGTTGGAAGGGAATGTAGCGTCGGTTCTGGTGGCGGTTGATGGTATCTGCGTACAGCGCCTCCAGCTGGTCGGTAGAGGAGGTAGAGGAGTGGCGGGAGCGGGACGAGGACTGCAGCACGGGGCCGCTGGAGTCAACTCTGCGCAGGGGGAGGACGTCTGGCTCATGGTGGCTGCGCTCCAGGCTAGAGTTGGCACTGCTAATGGAGCTGGCGGTCCGGCAGGAAGCCTTGGTCTGCTCACTGAGGGGGCTGGACACAGCATAGGGCTGGGGTATGGGGACGCGTTGGGGCAGCTGGGACTGGGGTGGAGACTGAGACTGGGGTGGAGACTGGGGTTTGGATTGTGGCAGAGACTGGGGTTGGGGTTTGGACAGGTGCTGAGACTTGGGTTTGGACTGGGGCTGGGCCACCTGGGTCTGAGGCTTAGACTGTGGCTGAGCCAGCTGGGCTTGAGGCTTGGATTGAGACTGGACTAGTTTGGTTTGGGGCTTAGAGGGGGCTGGCTGGGGCTGGGGCTTGGGCTGAGGCTGTGTTCTCTCCTGCAGGGCAGGACTACTCCTATGATCCAGGCTGGATGACCTGGCATGGGCGACTACTGGGGAGGTGGATCTGGGAGAAGAGCCCTGGTAGGTGCTCCCAGTCTCTGCCAGGGACATTGGCCGGGGAGGCAGGCTGTGGTTACCGTCCAGGTTCAAGGTGTTGTTCTCTGGGTCATAAGGCTTGAGGATCTCTGGGTGCCTCTGGAAGTTCAGCAGGGTGGACGCTGGCTTCTTCCCCTGCTCTGTGACTCCATTGTGAGAGCCCCCAAACTGCATCTGTTTTTGGGACCTGTACTCAACAAAGGGGCTGTCAGAAACAGCCTCCCTGCTTCCTTTGAAGTCATACTCATGGTAGTTGTCAATAAAGGAGCCCTGTGTGTCATTGTAGCCGTTACTATTAGGATCTGTACAGGAGTTGGACCCACGGTCCTGGTTGTTCAGCACCACGTACGGGTGTCCATCAATCCCCTGGACCCTAATGCTGAGGCCATAGGAGCCAGCTCCATTGTGAGGCCTGGAAGAGCGGGCCGGCTGGCTGACTCTGTACGACTCCATCAGGAATGCAGCAAGAGAACAAATCCCTCTCCCTGGATCAGGCCCACCTCTGCAAAAAAAGGACATAATCAGCAAATGTTTCACTGCTCCATGGCCTGCTAATGAGAGTTTAAAGCCTCACAATATTTGATTACATAATCTGGTCTAACTTTCCTTTTTTCTGTACTTAATGGTCTCTGTGTTTAGAGAGTGGTTCCACAGAGAGCACCCTAACTGATCAGCTCCACCACAGGTTGCCTAGCAGTTAAGAGCATTGGGCCAGTAACCGAAAGGTTGATGGTTTGAATCCTGAGCCGGCAAGGTGGAAAAATCTGCCATTCTGCCCTTGAGCAAGGCAGTTAACCCCCAACAACAACTGCTCCCCGGGCGCCGATGACGCCGATTAAGGCAGCCCCCTGCACCTCTCTGATTCAGAGGGGTTGGGTTGCAATGCATTCAGTTGTGCAACTGACTTGGTACTCCCTTTTCCTGCCAAATGAAGGAGTGAGGCACTGCACTGCCCTAAAATAACATAAGAGAGGCCAGTCTTTATCAACACACTGAACTTGAAAAACAGTGAGTCAACAATTCCTACACTCTTTTGAAGGGAAAATATGACCAGGTACTGTATGCTGTATAACTGGCACCTTAATGCGCTGTAATTGGATGTTACTAACAGGCATAAGTGAATAATTATATACATGGTGTGAATGAATATTTACTGCACATAAAGGTGTAATCAGGTCTAATGGACTGACAATAAAAACTGGTATTACAGCTTAGTGACAGACTCCAACGATATGTCACACTACACCTGGAAATCCCATGACTATGCATAGCCGTAGCCTATACAGTAACCTTCTTGAATGTCTTTGCTAGTGAATGTGTGTGTGTGTGTGTGTGTGTGTGTGTGTGTGTGTGTGTGTGTGTGTGTGTGTGTGTGTGTGTGTGTGTGTGTGTGTCTGTCTGTCTATCTGTGAATCTATTGAACCAACCTCTGCCAATCCTTATAAAGTACACTGTGATTTGCAGTCCCTGTAGAGGGCCCTGGTGGGTGTAACAGTGAACCATGGGAAGAGCAGGGTAACAGACCTACAGCAGGGCCATTGTCATCAACCCCACTTAACACCACAGCATTAAGAGAGGCACTACACCACTGACGGCAGGAACCTGTGTTGATAGGTTCAACTGTTTTCTACTGTACTTGCCAAAAATATACACAAGTAACTGAATATTTAGACCACCTTGATACTATTAGGTATTCACATTATAACACACATATAAAGTAGACATCAAGTTCTTTGACTCAAGTATCTGAGTGTCTTCTGAGTAAAGAAATATAATATTTGTGAATTATCTGCCAGATTACAAGTAGTGTGTAGTCTGAAGCTGAGGACACAGCATAGGGCCATTTGACCCTAAGAAGCAGGTCTGTATCAGCTAACAGGAAGGTCAGCAGAGACACACAGCATCACAGACATCAGTGGGCACCATGTGTTTGTATAGACAATGGGCTCTTATCAGAGACCTGTAGGCTCAGCTGATAATATCCTATTCCACCCCCAAACAAACAAATACATAGATGAATGCCATGAATGGCCTGGTGTTACAATAGCAGGACAAATTGTGATAGGGATGGGAGGGCTATGATAAGGAAACAAAGGTGATAGCAGATAATGTCACTTTGTAATGAAATGCACAGACATGCCCGCAAGGCCTTTGAGGAAATCTCAATAAATCACTCTTTCAAACTGAAAACAAGTATTGCCTACTGCTCTACAGAACTGAACCAGCATGTTAATATCAGGTGTGACAGGGAGAATAGAAGCGACGCAGCAGGCTCTTCTTGATTCTATTAATACTCAGAGGACAGAATCTCATACTTTCCAGCCATTGAAAGGATGGAAGAAGAATGAGGCTAAGTTAGCCCCTTATCCAAAAGGAAAGGCACTGTGAAGAACAGAAAACAGCAGAAGATGACACAATAGCCTCTTTCACTCCAAGTATCACATGTATCCAACAACACAAGGGCTGTGAGGTGTGAGTGCAGCTCTTTTCCTCTCATTGTGTTACTCTCTGCATGGGAGGAAACACTTGCTGAGCCAACTTCTCCCCCCTGCTCCCCTGCGATCCATAACTAGACCAATTCCCTCGCCACGGTGCCCCTACACCTCAGACCAAAGGTCAGTGCTGAGAGTGGGTTAGGATGTCAAGGCCCTGCCTTTGATCTTTCCAGGGAAAGATTGAGAACAGAAAAAATGGAGAATAATCTACATGTGCAGTGCACTGACTGATTCTCTACATCCTGGGGATGTGTTGTTTTCACAATACACCATTCAGGCCTGTAAAAGACAACTATAGGAGAGCACATTAGGACACTGCCTTGATTCCAAAAACTGAATACAAAAGAGTTACATTCATGGCAGATTTGATATTATTAGTGTACTCATGACAGATTGAGTTTATTCATATTCCAGGGAGAGCTATTAAGCCTTAGAAAAATGATGCAATTCCTAATTCAAAATCCCTAAAACAGATTATTTATGGAAGAATATCAGTTACTTATAGCATGTTATGACATGTATATCCCATGCATTCATACCAAGTAAATAACAGAAAGTAATGGAAAACTAGGAGAAAAGAGGCGGACATTTTATTCCAAGGAATTTGCTCTTGGGTAAATATAGCCATGCATGACTTTAATAATGTTTGCATACTGAATGCATGAATTGATCTATTCATATTCCAGAATGTGGTATATGATATTAAAAAATGTGTAACATGTTTGATTAAAAATAATTTTTGAATGCTGAATAGATTCATTTAGTTTACAACAATTCTTCAAATTCTAAATACATACTGAAAGTAATTTATACAATGTATAAAGTGTATACAAACATATTCCTCTTTAATATCTATTGACTTTATAGAATTATTGTGTAAAAAATAGTTTTGCACTGATCATTTCATTGGAACAGTGCAAGATGAGCAAAGTTTTCAAAAGTTTATACTGATGCTTTAGTTTAGGGTACAACAGGTGGTTTAACTTCTTATTTACATTAACATGAAATAACACGATTTTGTAAGTAGTTTTGTCTATGATTATTATTTTAGACAAGTAACAATTCATCTGCATATGTGTTTAAAGCGGCCACTGCCCAGTCAGTAACCTAAAGTTCCCACGCTATGACGCATTCAATGACTACTGTAACAAAAAGTGCAAGAAGAGAAACGTGTCACTTACCAGCTGCGCTTTACGAACAATAATCGCGTATTAGTTGTTCAATAATGGTCAAAAGTTTAAGTGGCATGCTCCACGGAATTGTTCAAAATCTATTTGTTGCAGGTCATGTTTACTGAGTCAGTTCAGTTTAGAGACGCCTGAAGCTCTGCAATCTCCGCCCCCTGCTAAGAACTCTGTAAACCCGCCCATCTCAAGCCCTACTGACAAACACTAAACCTCAAAACACTGACCTAGGAACAGATTGACAGTGTCAAGCTGAACACCCAATTTTTGTCAATCAACCTGTTTGACAAAGTATCCCTTTATCAGTTTCGAAGACACTCTGTTGTGAGCCACATTTGCAACAGCTTAGTAGGCCGTCATTGTAAATGACAATTTGTTCTTAACTGACTTGCCTAGTTAAATAAAGGTTAAATAAAATAAAAAAAATCGTTAGGCCCTGCTAAAGTCCATCATGCTGATATGAGTATGAATAGCCCATATTGATGTTGATTGCAATTTGTGAATTAAAATGAAAATGTACACTGTACGGAACACCTCATATGGCAGGGCCCATCACGTTCTATATAATCATCATTAATCATAAGAGAAAATATTTTACAAAATCCTTTAGGCCCAGTTAATGGATTTTCCATTAGCCCAACTAGGGATTTGTGGTTATAATAAAGCTACCAAAGAAAATATAACTGAAAAGTCCGTAATTAATAGTTGAACTTGTTTTTTTGGTTGTTGTTTTTTTATTATTATTATTTGTACGCAGATAATGTGTTTACTGAAGCATATGGATTCACTGTACTGTGTGGACCACTCCCAATTTTCTCATCTATTTTTAAGACCAATAGCGTCATCTAGTGGATAATCACTTACCTCTATGTAATTTGCCTAGTGATTACTCTGGGTATAGGGTGCTGTTATACACTGTTATACAACACTTTTATACAGTATGAAGTCCGACCTACAAGAAACCTCCCAAATTAGCAGTGTTGACTTTGTGATTTTTGTGAACATTACAGTGCTATAAAAGAACACATTACAGAGTTATTACAGTATAATAACAGATATTTCAATATTTCTATTACAATACTTCCCATCATTTTTTACACCTAGTTCCCAAGCATGATGATAAAAAAATGTATAATTCTCATTCTTTAGTTGCTCTGAACCTTGAGAGAGAAAAACCCCCAACAATTGCCCTCAGTCCTTGTTGTAGCACAGAGTAGGCATTTCAATGGCTCACACAAGGACTTTAATAAACGTTAAAATCACAGTTCATTTGTTTAGAGGATAGCAAAGGGCATCAGCCCATTTTATTTGTTCCTTAGCTGCCCCCTCCCTTTGTGGTTGCCCACTGTGTTTTCATTTCTGTGTCTGTGAGAGGACTGAGAGTGTGGGCTGTAAATGTGTCTTTAATCTCAACTCTCTGGTGCTATGTTGTGTTACAGTGCTGCACAATAGGGGCTCTGTTCTCCTTTGAGGTGCTGCAGCTGGGACCTCCAAGCATGCTCAGTAGAGTGCGCTGTCTGACCCTGGCTGACGGAAACTGGAGGCGTTCTAGAATGGAAATGGAACACAATGACTATACAGTCAGGTCGCGGTCAAGTTTGACTCTTGTGATGGTGTGGCTGATGTTTTTATGTAACATGTTTTTTTACGGAAGAGGGGAAATTGTCCATTGCGAAAGCAATCTGGGTTTAGAAAAGAAAATGTACTGAGCTAGAGATACTTAATAATAAAAGAGGAGTGATGACAGATCATTCTGTGGGAAGGAACAATCAACAAACAGACAGACCGACAGAAATACAGACAGACCTACAGACAGAGATAGGCTTGGAATCCACTGCGTGGCAGTAGGCCCTCTGGTTTGGCTCCAGAGACATGAGCCAAGACTCATCTGTCAGCAGGCCCACCATGGCTCACTCACAGGCAGCCAGACCCACAGGAAGTCAGCCTTCAAACAAGGTGGTCCCACTCTTATATAAAACATACCCAGGACTCTAGCTGACCACAAATAAACACCCCCGGACATGATAAAAGCAGGAAGGAATAAATACACCCACGCACACAGGCAGACACACACAATCACGAGCACACACACACACACACACACACACACACACACACACACACACACACACACACACACACACACACACACACACTACAGGGGAAGTGGGGATATACGTAACTTTTGATTCCAGATTAAATGCTGTGTTTTAAAAGATGACAGTCATAATTCACAGTGCATAACTTAAACTAGCCACAGACTTTACAGCAGTCAGCATCTTCTCTTGTCTGTCACCTCTGTCAGTGCTCTGAACTTGGATCTGGCCTGTCAGGATACCGTGAGGAATTGTCTCACACTCACACATACAAAAGGATAATGCTCAGCAGATGTGGTGGGTCACTGAGACAACTTCTGGGATTTAAATCTGTCTTATAATTGGACAAGGAGGGCTGACTGATGTCACAGCACAAATATGTGCAGATGACTTCCTAGTTAGGAGTGGACAGCCAACACTATGCTTCTGCAAAAGTCCATGCAAATATCCTCATGTTTGCATGTCTACCACTGACCTGCATGCCTGTTGACATTCTGTTTAAATGCAATGGGCACCTTTTAAGTTCTTATTTGTGAATGACAAGTGTGGCATTTTTATTTTATTTCATACTTGTAAACAACGCACACAGCAGCTGAATGTAACAAAATGTGCTGTCTTTTGTGATGCCTTAATACTTAATACAAAAGTAATACCCTCTCAAAGTTATTCTGTAAGTGAGCCTAAAAGGAAATTCAAAAAGAAAACAGCCTTTTGAAAAATGAGACTAAATGTATGCTGCTATCACACTTTATTAAAAATAGAAACATATATTCCATACAGACTACAACGGTCCACTGATATTGTTTTAAAAATTAGTAACATACTATAAAACACACTCTTGCACAGAGTGCCTCATTTGGCCTAGATCCACTGTAGAAAAGTCTTCTGAGGGGGAGAACCAGGGAAGGGTTGTGGCGTCAGTAGCTCACTGGAGTGAACACATCATGGTACTGTACTTGTACTGAGCTCAACCAAATGCACCACCAGCACGTCATTTCATTAAACAATCACAAAATTCTAAATTGAATGGAAATAAATGAAAAACTAAAGGTGGAGAAACAGAAAATAAAGATGACGTCCAAAGAAGGAAATAAATCCACATACAATTGTGTTAAAAAAGATGGCACATTTATTGCTACATAAATGTTATTTACATGTTGTGTTTTCTGTTACAGAGACGAATAGTTCAATTTCTTGCTGCTGGTTTTTGATGTGCATCAACAATACCTATAATTTTTGAACACAAGTACACATCTTTTATCCACCAACAATAGAGACTGAAGATCAAGATGGAGAGCACACCTTCATGAAATTTGAGCTTGTACAATACCTCAATGTGCTAGACTGCCAGCTACAATCCTACTATGTTTTCGGATGCTATTTGTACGTTTCGGATAATAATGGACAGGTTATGGTAAATAACCGTGCATTTTACTATCTAATATAGTAAAATAAAGTAAGAAACTTTTTACTCAAAACTTTCGATTAAAAAAATCTACAAAGAGTAATATTTTGAATTCAAGAAATGTTCTTACAATATTATTGTATAAAAGACTAACTACAGTGAAAAATAAGCCAAATGTTTTTTTAATCTTATTTTTGTTCTTTTTTCATATATTATACGAGGAAAATCATCTGGGAATAGAGAAAAGTCTAACATAGGAGCAAAGAGACAGACAGCAGAACATTAGAAAATGACGGGCGAAATGAGAGAGCAGGCAGTGACATACATTATAACCTCAATCAGAGTCTGCCAGCAACATGAATACAAGCTCATGAATACTGAAATGATGAACAAGGCCACATGCAGTCAGAGAAAACACGACAATACGTTTCCAAGTTTATCACAAAAAGAAAATGATTGTAAAATCAAAAATATTTTTTTATAAACTCCTTGGGGTGGTTTTCAATGGCATCCTTCGTTCTATTACTTTATTTTCACAGAATAGGCTACTTGTCTCTGGATGTGGCAGCCTTGTTTTAAAGGTGGATAATAATGGAAGACAGTATACAAGGAAACAAATGGAATAAAAACCAGGAGTTAAGACCAAAATACTTTTTTTTAAAGAAAGTAAAGCATGCACACAGATACAAAATGTAAGTGGTGACCATTGTTCTTCATCCTGAAACATTAAAAAAATCTGCTCAAAACTGCGTTTGTTCATCATTGTACTATACCTATCTGAAGGACCAACTGTTTCTGATGTTTAACAGCATGTGAACTCTTAAAGCTCCCCCTTCCCTTTCCTTCACCAGTAACTTCACTGCTTGGATCAAAACAAAGCCATTCTAAATAACTTAGAACTCCTCTCTGCTATTTCACGCTTGACATCATATGCTTTACTATGAAGCCTAGAGAAATGATTTCTATACAATTACAAATAAACATATAACTTTTGATTACTTTGAATAATGGTTTTTTAAACTTTTTTTCTTTAGTTATTTTTAACAGAAAAAAAATTACATGAAAAGTTCATTCAGGCCAGGTAATATTGTGGTCATCGTTTTGATTCAACTGTTTCACTAAGCAATCTTTGATATAACAGCGCTAGGCGATTACAAAGAGCATGACCATGGCTGTTCAACTAACCAGAGACCATACTGTAATATAGAAAACAAACTGCAATATCAGAAATATGTCATTGTTTACATTTAACACTATATGGCAAAGGAATGAAAAGGCAGTGAAGTCCCTTTTCCTTTAGTTAAGACACTAAGAAATATGCAGGGAATGCTAAGGTTTGTAAATGGTTTGCTTTCTGTATTTGAACTGCTCACTACTGAGAATAAACACCTTATAAGTCTGTAGTTGACCTATCAGGAAAACTAGAGTTTGCCATTCACCTGTGACACAGAGTGTATAGTGTCCAGCCTAGTGTATGTATGGAACACTATTTAGCTGGGCTCATACCCACCACTCATGTCTAGTCCTCTTCCTCTAATTATGTCAGTAACATGAAGACTGAGCTATACCAAACGGACACATGAGCAGGTCGTTTTGGTTTAAACATGCTGTTCATTGCGGCATGAATAAAATATAAATATAAATAATATATGTTCTTTATTTAAATGGGATGCTTAAGTCTTTTAGTACTCAATACCGCCAATTGATTTTTAGTTGGGCCCTAAAGATCACTTTAAATTGCCAAATATATTAATTTGTATCTTTCTCAGGAGCCGGAGTATGTTAATCTTAGCTCAGGCTAGCCCGAGACTGGCTAGGGAGAAGGGCTGGGCCATACTAGTGACACTGGCAAACTGTAGATCAACTGAAAAGCCACAGGCTTCTTAAAGCATATTCATAACTTTCCCTTTAGACATAGACTTTACAGCTCAGTAACATAATAAATAGAAAAAAATAATACAAAAAAAACAACATAATTGCTATTACAATGCATTCGTCAATTCAGTTTAGGCACAAGGCAAACTTCCACATGGGAGGGTGGAGGAGATCGCGACAGTCTCTGATTGTTCAGATGCGACACGCTGCTTGCAGACAGTGATATGTGCTGAAGTTTTCTCGTGGGCAGAAATGTGTTGGATGTCATCACAGGGACCTGGACACTGGGCTTTTCTTCAAGCTAAGGATTGCGTTAGTCTGGGGTTTAGCTTCAAGTGGTCTGTCGCCTCCAATTTATGTCACAAACTGTGAGTCCTGTCTGCCATTGGGAAGCAAGGGCACCATCTCTATCTTACAGAATTGATCTGGATCATGTTGATCTGAAGGGGCAAAAACAGGAATAACTCAGTCACAAAATCTGATGTTTCACAAAGTAAGTTATATAGTATCTCATCACAGCTTTTACTGACAGAGTGAGAGTGTGTGGATGGTGCTCCATGGAGATGTACCACTGTACTGTACCTGTGTGCTCCTCAGAGTCGGCCCATGGGGTTGGATGTGTCGGTGAGGCCGGGGTGGACCCCATGGTGGGCCTGCTGGTCCCCAGAGATCCCATGGCCAGACACCTTCTCCTCCTCCCTCCTCTTAAGGCAGGCTGCTTTGGGGTTCAGATTCCGCTCTGCGTGTATAGAAACAGATTAACTTGTGTTATTACTCTTTATTAACTCTTCATAAGCAGTGTTATAACTCTTGTATGTTATATGTGAGAGTGTAGGAATGCTGACCTCTGACTTGTTGCTCCAGGCTCAGTATGACTGCCACGGCCTGGTGCAGGATGAGCAGCTTGGTCTGGGGCTTCTCGCTCTTCAGGTGCAGCTGAACCATGCGGCCCAGCTCCTTGAAAGCCTCGTTGATGTCTCGCACCCTCAGGCGTTCGCGGGCGTTGTTGGCCATCCTCCTCTCGCGCTCCCGCTCAGCCTTCTGCTCTGGGTTCAGGTTGTCATCATCTTCATTGATGCTGCTGCAGAGGGAGAGAGGCCCAGAGGCACAACAGTAAGACTGAGGCTGATTGCTTCTGGCTATTCACATGATTGGACTCCAGGGAGGTTTAGGGGCATTCTAAGGGCACTGAATGTTTTAGACAGCAGGTCATAAAGATTCATGTTTGTGGTTGTTAGGTTTATTTACCTTGTCCGAGTGCCTCCTCTGGGAGTCTTGATGTCCCTCTTGTCGCTTTCGTCTCCGGAGCCAAGGTCGTCGGAGGAGTGGCCATCATGCATGTCGTCTCTGTCCTGGTTCTCTACCTTCAGCTCCAGGGCTGCAGCCACCTGACCAGCCAGACCTGCAGCCAGACCTGCAACACGCAGACATAAAGGTAGAGAGTCAGTTCAAATGGAATCTCCGATCATTTACAGCCAACAGACATTTCACATGTAGTTATTTTAGGTGTGTAGTGCAGAGATGGGATGTTCATGGGTTAAGCTGTGTCATGTCATACCTCTGAAGGTTTCCACTTGGTGGTTGAGTTCAGCGGTGGACATGCTGGACATGTTGGACATGGAGCCCACGCTGGGCGGCCCTCCGTGACTGTTGATTAAACTGCCAGCCTCAT
The DNA here is from genome assembly GCF_901001165.1 of Salmo trutta. Classification (NCBI taxonomy): domain Eukaryota; kingdom Metazoa; phylum Chordata; class Actinopteri; order Salmoniformes; family Salmonidae; genus Salmo; species Salmo trutta. The sequence continues at coordinate 19,698,540 of NC_042968.1, forward strand.
CCCGGTGAGAACCACCCTGTCAGGACACAGAGAGAGAGAGAGAGAGAGAGAGAGAGAGAGAGAGAGAGAGAGAGAGAGGGGGGAAGAGAGAGCGAGAGAGTGAGAGAGAGAGAGAGAGAGGGGAAGAGAGAGAGAGCGAGAGAGTGAGAGAGAGAGAGAGAGAGAGAGAGAGAGAGGGGAAGAGAGAGAGAGTGAGAGAGTGAGAGAGAGAGAGAGAGAGAGAGAGGGGAAGAGAGAGAGAGCGAGAGAGTGAGAGAGAGAGAGAGAGAGAGAGAGAGAGGGGAAGAGAGAGCGAGAGAGAGAGAAGAGAGAGAGAGAGAGAGAGAGAGAGAGAGGGGGGAAGAGAGGGAGAGCGAGAGAGAGAGGAGAGAGAGGAGAGAGAGCGAGAGAGAGAGAGAGAGAGAGGAGAGAGAGAGGGGAAGAGAGAGAGAGAGAGAGGGGAAGAGAGAAAGGGGACGAGAGAGAGCGAGAGAGAGCGAGAGAGAGAGAGAGCGAGTCAGAGTCAGTGGGAAACAGTACACGTTCAGCTGTATGGAAGGGTTCTGATATGAATGAGCCAGGTACACTCAGGAAAGGATGATTTCTATTCAACCAGAGAGAATGCTTTTATGACTCAGATATCTCACAATTGAAAAGCAGAGAGAGATAGGAAGAGAACTTTGTTGTTCAACTTCACTTTAGACTGACCTTCACAAACGGAATGCTGTTGCTGTCTGTTCAAAAAATGAAATAACAACCTTCCAGAGCCTGGCTCAGAGCTTTGAGGGAGATTTTGTAGTCTACAAGCCGATGATGAGAACCTTGGTGGAAAACTGTCCATTGAAAACGCTTGTAAAAATGCATGTTTGGCTTGGATTTCAAAATAGGTTTTTCTAAACACTTCTCATGACAAATTGAACACAATGCCTGACTTTTCTGGTGAGCTAAACAATCATATTTCCTCATATTAAAAGCAGGATCTACAGGTGGAGCTGCAGTAAAGGAGTCCGTTTCTGAGAACTAACAATGGTTCCCAAGTCCCTCAGTTCTGACACTGGGGGGTGCTTTGGTGCTGTACTTCACCATAACAAAATGCATAATTCATATTCAGGAAAAGGGAAACACAAACACACATTTGTATTGCTGTATAGTCTCTTTCTAATAATCAATGCAGTATGTGATGGTAAACCTATCCCCTTCTCTCTCTTCTTTCTGTTTTCATTTCTATTGCTTTTCTCTCTTGGGTTAGCCACGGTCATTATGTTCTGAGGGTTCTTCTTCCTCTTCTAGATATATCTATCTCTGATCTATTTGGAAGCAATATAAGGCAAAACCCACTCCAAAGACAGACCATTTCCTTATTTTCCCCTCCATATTGGTTGTGAAACAGGGTCCTCCCATCATGCTGCATCACCATCACTGTGCTCGCTGGGGTTTACCACATGTTCCCCACTCAGCTATCTGGTTCTCTTCTGGGAACTAGGGGAGGAGAAAACGGGGGGGGGGGGGGGGGTATCTTCCCCTTTTCTTATGGAATGTGATCCCAAGTCACTTCTGGCCTCCGTTAACCCCGCTGCCCCCACACCCTCCCCCTCCTCCTCACTACGCTAATCTCTGCAGTGCTCTCAACAGGTGTCCAAACAAGTCTTTGTCTGGAGGAGGAGGAGGGGCGCGGGGGTGCTGGCGAAGGAAGAACGCTGCCATTTTCCTGGCTGGGCCTGATTACCATACAGCTGAGGACCTCTATTTGGGTGGAGACTGTGGCCTCAGGCGCGCGCTTCCAACCATTCAGATTTGTTGAGTTGGTTAAAAAGAGGCGGTGAAAGCGTGAAAAGGCCTGTCCTGAGTAAACGGCTGTGGCTGTGCCATGCTGAGGTGGCTGAGCTCTGTCTGAGCAGCAGTCTGAGGGGACCCTCTTTCTCTCTACCACAGAGGAGGCTCTGTGTTCATGCAAACACAGCCAGTCCTCTTTTAGACTCACAGCCCACCAACACTATCACTATAGTCCCTCAACACTCTGTAACGAGCACACCAAACTGAACTGCACCATGGGAGAACCACTAAAAAGCACTTTCAGTCACAGACCAGTAAATACTATCCTGAGAGTTCAAAGGACCTCAACACCAATATCAAAATGGCCATGACTGAAAACACATGGTGCGTTGGGACATTTTCTTCCTTCTACAGAGAGTACCAGAAATACTAATATTATTCCAGGCAAAAGGGACACAGGCTCCAAGCTTGCATGCTGCGAAGGCTGTGAAAGGCTGTAAACTTGTAAAATGGCACTGGTTTTAGGTTTGGCAGTACAGATACAGGAGCACCAACTCCAATAAATGAACAGTTAGGGAAGAAGTAGTACGGCCGAAACACAGAACACATCCAAACCTTGTCCACTTGAAAATTGGATATGATTATTACCATAGGCCAGGGATCAAATGCCTCCCAATTTTCTTGTGGGTTTGTTGGCCCGATTACCATGTGAGTAATGCAAGGACTAGTCTCACAGATGTTACTCCTCAGCAAGAATGTTTACTAATCAGCCAGTGGTAGGGGGACAGGTTCCTGTGAGGAGCTGGACTGAGGCTGAGGTCTGGACAGTAAATGATGAGGTAAGGAAATGCTGAGCATGTTTCAGTCCTCGGCATCCTCCTCTCCTCCATCACATCCCCTGAATGCCTCCATCCATTTTCTTCGAAAAGAGAGTTTAATCCAAGAGGATCTTAATCCAACCCTCCACCCACGTACGCCAGGACTGATTCAGAAAATTCTGGAAAAATATGGCCTAAATTATTTCCCATCACCTAGGGATTAGTGTAGAACTGTCTCCCTCTGTTGAAACTTCCACTACAGATGTGCTCAAATCCCTCTCCTCTCCGATATGAAATAGTTCAGATGGAGGATGGTCTGCACTGAGACCTACATCCCCCCGTTCCCCAGGAGCCGCCTCATAGGAGTGCAACTGACAAACACTCTCCAGACCAAAGAAGAACTTCACTCCGTTTTGCCTGCTTTTCTCATTCAAACCTGTATATGAGGTCTTTCTTAAGGAGAGTAAGCCTTCAGGCCAACCATTACACATATGGAAAGTATGTGAGTTTAAATTAAACTGTTCTCTGTGGAAAAAAGCAGAGTTTTTGCACATGGCTGTGGACTCATTCTGAACAGGTGGCCAAGTCTTGTTTATTAGCCTATTTGGAGAAACGCAACGCAAAAGCACATATGCCTACCCTCAGTCCAAAAAACAGACTTTCTTTTAAGTATTCAAACTCAATTCTTAAGTTGCAAAACACATGAAACATAATATCCTTAACATCTAAAACACTCAAGATCTTTTTCTTCTGCAAAGTTAATTCATACCATTGCTGCTGTCCGACTAGCAACCAATCCGGCGGCAGGGAAGTTTGCTCCGAGGGCTGCTATTGGCCCATTCTGTCCCAGCAGGCTGTGTATGTCGCTGGGCAGACTGGTGGTGGAGCCCACGGCATGGTTCCGCAGGACGAGGATGGCATCATCCAGTCTGTCCAGGCGATCCTCCATCCGAGACTGGGAGGACCGAGAGAGAAGAGGGGAGGGGAGAGGGGGGCGAAGAACAGGAGAGAGAAGGACAGAGCAGCTTAATATAAGCACATTAGGACAAAAAATGGAGGACATTGTGATTTTATGGCATGATCTTGGAGTGAAAAAACACCACAGGGATAACAAAAGCATAAAAGAAAGACACGCAAAAACAGATGAAGATAAGCCATTTCAACCTGAGGAGGGGCACAAGGGATGCATGTGTTCATAACAGACAAGCATCCTCATTTGTATCTATAGAAACTGATAAACAGGCTGGCACACCACTCATTTGGAGCACCATGACTATTCATTTGGTATTAAAGGGTCTTATGCTCCTAAGCTGATTACTGCAAGCTGAAATGTCAATATATAAATAATAAACAACAATAAAAAGCATGGCAACAAAACATTTGAAACTCCAATTAAATGGAACGGAACGAAGGCCAAGCTGGTGAAAGAAAGAAAAACAACTAAGGATGTGAAAAGGTGTCAAACACTGATGGGTAAAGTCTCCATCTAAAGGACAGGAGTACCTCGCATACATCCTTTAAGAATGACATGGCATCCTGGAGATGCTCATGAAGCTGCTGATGGACTCGAGTTTTCTGCCAAAATCAGATAGAACAGGAAAGCATGTGAGCACAAATAAACATTAGTGGAAGAGCCAGAGATAGTGTAGACTGAGATAGAAGGACAGGAGATAGTGTAGACTGAGATAGAAGGACAGAGATAGTGTAGACTGAGATAGAAGGACAGAGATAGTGTAGACTGAGATAGAAGGACAGGAGATAGTGTAGACTGAGATAGAAGGGCAGAGATAGTGTAGACTGAGATAGAAGAACAGGAGATAGTGTAGACTGAGATAGAAGCCCAGAGATAGGGTAGACTGAGATAGAAGTACAGGAGATAGTGTAGACTGACATAGAAGGACAGAGATAGTGTAGACTGAGATAGAAGAACAGGAGATAGTGTAGACTGAGATAGAAGCCCAGAGATAGTGTAGACTGAGATAGAAGAACAGGAGATAGTGTAGACTGAGATAGAAGGACAGGAGATAGGGTAGACTGAGATAGAAGTACAGGAGATAGTGTAGACTGAGATAGAAGGGCAGAGATAGTGTAGACTGCGATAGAAGGACAGAGATAGTGTAGACTGAGATAGAAGGACAGGAGATAGGGTAGACTGAGATAGAAGTACAGAGATAGTGTAGACTGAGATAAAAGGACAGAGGTAGTGTAGACTGAGATAGAAGGACAGAGATAGTGTAGACTGAGATAGAACCCCAGGAGATAGTGTAGACTGAGATAGAAGGGCAGAGATAGTGTAGACTGAGATAGAAGTACAGGAGATAGTGTAGACTGCGATAGAAGGACAGAGATAGTGTAGACTGAGATAGAAGGACAGGAGATAGGGTAGACTGAGATAGAAGGGCAGAGATAGTGTAGACTGAGATAGAAGGACAGGAGATAGGGTAGACTGAGATAGAAGGGCAGAGATAGTGTAGACTGAGATAGAAGGGCAGAGATAGTGTAGACTGAGATAGAAGGACAGGAGATAGTGTAGACTGAGATAGAAGGGCAGAGATAGAGTCAGACAGAGACAGATATATGGTAACTAATCACTGTGTCAGGCAGCATCAAAACTGTGGTCCTGTGTAGATAACTCCTGACCCCTCGTCCTCTCCTCCCACCATGAGGTCCCATCCCTCCCACACATTCGCCGTTCACACTGATCATTGCTTTGGTCGCTTCACAAAAATCCCATTGTAGGTGGCATTCAAATATAGTGAGTAAATATTTATTCCCACAGCCGATGGTGTGAATGTGTGATGTGGGCGTCAGGCGGTGTGGGGTGAAAACTGATCCCAAGTTGTGATTCTGGTCTGCAGACGGACAGGCAGCTAGCGCAGGAATCCTGGAGCAGTGGTGGTTCAGTCAATGCAACAGCTGCCAGGCTCCCCAGCCCCCCCCCCCCCCCAACCCCACCCTGGTCCACGGAGTAAGGGACAGATGGCAGGAGACACGCCCCAAGGGACGGTTATTGTTCAGCACCCCCAACCCCCCCCACCGACATTTGTCAGCCAAGAATCTTCATGTAATGCTACCCTGCCCTACGCGAGAGAACCCATCTACTGTGTGCGTGTCCATTAAAAAGTGCTCAGGGTGTGGGGGAAGGGAAGAGAGGGGGGGTAGGGAGACTTACCAGTGAGTGCAGGGAGTTCTCATAGTTGGGGGAGGAGGAGCTCTGTCCGGCTGCACCACGGGACCATTGGTTGGTACCTGAGAGAGACAGAGAGGGAGAACCACAGTTATCCACCTGACATGGCTGATTCAGACATCACAACATGGCCAATGATAAGAGACCTGCATCCTGCTCCACTCTACAGGGGCTGACTGACACACAACACATCCACATCCTGTCTGGTCTCTTGTAGTTATGCTGTGAGAGGTATTTTCAGCATTGGGGTTCAGCTGCATCATTTCCTGGTGACTGGGCTGCATCCTGCATCATGAGCCAGGGCCGTGGGTGGACGGCCTCAACATACACCAGCACACTGGGACATGGCCTACTTCCGCTCATTAATGAGCTAATAGCCCAGGGAACAAAGTGAACAGTGATAAGAGGCCCGGCTGGGACAGAGGCTGTCTTCCACTGACACTGACAGAGTGATTCTTCCACGACAAAAATATTCCCTTACTCTATCCAATGAGACAGAAAGTTCCAGAAGGCTCTAGCAAGGCTGCACTCGTGGGTGCTCCTCTTGTCCGCTGATCTAAGCCCGATGTGATTGGCTGACAAGCTTCCAGGGGTCACGACACAAATATCATCTGACCAATCACATGCCAAGCTGAGGTATAGTGTAACAGTCCAACAGCTCCGTGGCTTGCCAAAACACGCAGGCCAAGAGAGACTCAGAGACTTGACCTGAATTAACTTTCCATTCTGAGATTCTAGAGACAACCAAGAGACAGGGCAATAGTCCAAACAAATGGTGGAAACATCTAATTAAGGAATTCCATTCTGTCCCAGACTGGGTAATCTCTAGAGCACATTTGAATTGTACATAAAGCAGAGGGGATCACAACGTGTGGGAATGGTTATAATCAGTACATGAAATGTGCAATGGCACATACAAAACAAATCAACTTAATTTGATTAGTGTGAAACTAAAATAATCTGCCTATCAAATTGAGGTCTGATGCAACAAAATATTTTTCTTTGTCTCTTTATCTTAGCCAATGTCTGAAATATTCCAACTAACAAACAACAGTGCACCAGGAAGTAATGCATTACACCAAGCCTGTTGTGTGCACATGAGAACAGTCCAAGTCTCCTTAATCGATTGTGACAATGAGGAAACCTCCCAGGTTATTTATACTGGGCTGTGTTAGTGAGCCAGCCCCAGCTATGGGCCCTCACTATACCGTCTGGTCTCCATTACTGTGGCAGGAGGCCAACACCCAGCCCACGTACTGTAGCATACTCTACAGATGGATACATTATTTAGCTTACCTCTCATTCTCTCATTTAGGCTTTATGTCAAAACCAACAGCAGGCCCCATTTTCTCCCTGTTCTCCTCTAAAATGGTATTTCAGTATTTGAGAGAGAAAGATAGGGAACCGGGAGATAACGTTAGCTAACGTTAGCTAACGTTAGTTTGTTTCTGACAAACACTAGGGTTACATCTCCACTTGACCAGGGGGAACTGTTTGGGATTTTCCATTGATTCATCGTCAGCAGTGTAAACTAAGCATTAGTCCTCTTCTGAGAGAAAGTCTCTCCACACAAAGGTCCTGGAAAAGCCAGACTTTAATTAAGAGGCTATTAAAAGTAACTTTGGAACAGGGATTGAGGGAGCCTCTCTGCTCAACCTCAGTGTTTCCCTGGCGCGAACCAAACAAGGAAGTACTCATAACTAAGCCTCCCTGGGCCTCTTGTCCCCACGTGGATGAGAGGAGGAGGAGGAGAGGGCTAATTGAACACACCAGACATAGTTGAGTTGAGCAGCACCAGGGTGTATATCTGTTCCTGCCTGGTTGGGTTATGAAAGTAGCTAATCCTAATGAACAGATGGAACAATTTGTGGTTAATCTGAACATCATGCCAAATCATTCCCCAACTGACCTCTGTAATGCCCCCTTTTCTAATTAACAAACTTCAAACAAATAAATTGATATTAGATCGCAAAACATGAAACAAGAAATACATTTTCAATCATCCCAGTTGCCCTTTTAAGCAACATTCAATTTCATTTTTATGGAGGCGTTCTATTAAACTAATGGAAACAGATTTGGAAATGGATAAGTTATGATTTTGGGAAGGGTTTTTGACAAAGGCAGATGTTTTCTCATATGGGAAGGTCATGGATGTGGAGTACTTGTTTTGCATTTGTAAATTGAACAGAAACTGTAGATTGACTGAGGATTATGATTGTAAAGAGAAACTCTGTTTCACATTGTAACAAAAGCTGGTGCCCTTGGTATCATGTTGTCTCATTATTTATATAACAAAACAATCCACACGCAAATAACTGCTGCTCTCAATCTCCAGGTGACAGGAACTTCACTGATAAAATCTAAATGGTTGTTGGTATTCTACCTCCTCTGTCCTCCCAAGTAGGGCATGCTGCCCTGGGGCCTGGCTGGCTGAGGTGTAAAGAGGGCGAGTGAGGGGTCGGCATCCCTCTGTGTGAAGCCGATATAGTCCTCCTCATCAGCTGAGTCACTGTCGCTCCTCGGGCAGATAAATGAGGCCCTTTGCAGGCCGGTCGGTCCATGGGGGGAACAGCTGTCCACAGACCAGGGCAACAGCTGAGGACGAGGGGGGCATACGTGGAGACAGCTGTCGCCACTACATCACCACACACGGCACAACTGCCCACTAAAACAACACGCTGGGCTTTCCCTCTCTCTCTCTCTCTTTCCCTCTCTCTCTCTCTCTCTCTCTCTCTCTCTCTCTCTCTCTCTCCTCTGCCAGAGTGTCTCTCACAATTATTAAATGTCCCTTGCACATTGCTCTGCCACTTATGGACCCAGTTTCAGGGAAATTGATTATCTGAATTGTCTGGTTGGTTATTTGGTAGAATGAATGCAGTGACTGAGAGGAGAGGATGTCAAACTCTAAGATCTCTCTTAGTCCCTTTCACCAACTGAAGAGAGCTGACTCCTTATCACTATGTAGCTAGGATTTGTCTGGGGTTAAACTGCAACAGCTGTCGCCATGAGGCAATGTCATCAAAGTCACAGAGACTCTGAAGATAAACATCACTTGCACACCATCGTGAGATAAACATCACTTGCAGTGTTCACCTACAGCACTAAGACAGAGCCGTATGGAGGAAGCCGTGCGAATGCTCTGAGGAAACAATAACCCCCATCTCTTCATGGCATTGGGACTAGTTTAGGCTGGTATAATGCTATAGTGCAGTAGATCAGAGTGCAGACTGATGTTCTACCTGCCCTTCCAGAGGGGGCGCTGGTGGTCACCACTGTACCTGCTGAGGCGGCAGCACCTGCTGTGCAAGTCAGGGGCGACGGAGATCCTACAGGGGTGGAGGGGTTGGATGGAAAACTACTGCTGGTGTGGTCAGGTGAGTAAATCTGTGGAGAGAGGGGAGAGAGAGAAAGGGGAAGAGGGAGAGGAACGGAGGGAAAGAGAGTGAGGGGGATGACAGAAGGAGGGAGAAAGAGAGAGATCTGTCAGTAAGGCAGAACATGCAGCTCTTTAAAATCACAACCTATCGTTTCCCCTTACTTTTTATAGCCTGTGTCACCATCCTTCAGCAGGCACACGGCCGAAATTGGCTCATCAATTCTGGGGATTTTCCAACTGGGAGCCCATAAAAATGTTCAGAGCATACATATGGGCCTTTAACGGTGAGCAGTGGCTTCAGTGAAAGCAAAAAAAAGGGTACCGCAAACCTTATTCACTGCGACACCTGAAGGCTCTGACCAGTCTAGTGCCCCCCCAACTCTGATTAGTGTTGTTTTATTTAGATCTCCCCCACTAGCCACAACATAGATAATATCATACAAATACTGTATCTACAGTCATATGGCTGATACACTATTAGAGGAGAAAGTCAACGTCTTCACTTTGGGGGGAAACAGGAACAAAGCGGTTGAAATCCTTTAAAGCTAAAGTGGACTAAAATCTGCCCTAGATCCCATTAATATCTTTCTAACATGGTGCTATATAACTCCAGTATAAACCCAGGGTGGAGCCATAGACAGGGAGAGATACAAAGGCCAGCATTAATCCCCCAATAGTGATGGAGCGGAGGTGGTTATCCTGAATGAGCTGCACCACCGCACCTCTCCATGCTAGACCACGCCCTGAACTGAGCCCCAGTGAAGGGAGAGAACCACTTAAACTGGAAGAGTAGTATACACTCAGATCGGACCAGTTGAGGTGTCTTGTATGGACTATAAAAAACAATGTCTCCTCAATGGCAGAAGACCTCTGTTACCATACCGTAGCATGTACAGACCTTCCACTGTGTTTGTGGGGAATGTTAAGCTTGGGTCAATGAGATTTTAGGGCAACATGACAATCATGAGAGAGCGAGAGAGCGAGAGAGAGAGAGGGGGAGAGAGAGGGGGGGAAAGAGAGAGAGGGGGAAAGAGGGAAAGAGAGAGAAAGAGGGAGAAAGAAAGAGAGAGAAAGAGAGAGAGAGAGGATGATGTGATTCTGAAGCACACAGATTACATCTCTAAAACTTTCACAGGGATTTCATTTGTTTAGAGAAATGCTAGATTAAAGCAGACAACACATCCCTGATTTGTTCCCTTTAAGAGGATAGTTTGTGCCATAATGGAAAGTGTCTCCCAGTAAACCAGGGTATTAGAGGTTTGATTCCCACTAATTAGCAGAGGCAGTAGATCCAGAAGGATTTCCCTCCAAGTAAACATCACATCCTACTCATAGGAAACCGTTTAACTTCAGTAAACACAATGGAATACCGTTATTAATAATCTTCTCTTTTAAGCTTGATCACCAAGCTTTTGTGTTTCAATCAACTTTTGAAAATCCAAATGGTTTAGCTATTGCATGTCACTCCGTGTACCAAAATATATGTTTTTCCCTGTGGGGATTTATACACGCTTCTTCTTCTCTGTTCTTTTAAAAATCACATTTCTCAGTTTCTCTGTTCAGTATCTTTAACCTGAGACACTCAATCCTGTTGAGAAGTAATGACCATCAACTGTGATCACAAGTGTATGTCTCAAATCAATGGGACTCAAAACGAATTAGCCAATATCTCTTCTCTTTCTAAAGCGGGCCGTCTATAGCCGTGACTCCTGACCCTGCAATATACAACGGGCCATTCTTCTGGTCCCGGGCTACTTCTGCTGTATTCAAACTGCAACATGACTCATTTTACCAACAACAAATGAGACTCCGCCTCCTCATCGGTCACGCTCCCCCGGGCAGCGGGGGCCAATAAGCACGGCCCGTTTAAAAGGCCGGAGAACAAAAGGCCCACAAAGGGCGGCCCGCAGAGTTGAGCCACAGCAGTTAGGAACCCCCTTCGCTCCCCCTGGCCTCCCCACCCCTCGTCTCACCCCAGCCCAACCGTGTCCATTTCACTGCAGCTTTGTCATGCTAATAGAATTCAGTCTACGAATACAAAAATACTTAATTTGTGATTATCATACACCTTCACACACACTTTTCTCTTTCGGGTGCGCACCACTGAGCCATAGCACTTCCCAAATGTAAACCCATTACGCTTTTACACATCTTACTTCTCTCACTTTTTACTAGGAATAAAAGCTATGGTGGGTTTAATTTGAGATACACTATACGGACAAAATTATGTGGACTCCCCGACAAATTAGTTGATTCGGCTATTTCAGCCACACACATTGCTGACAGGTGAATAAAATCAAGCACACAGCCATGCAATCTCAATAGACAAACATTGGCAGTAGAATGGCCTTACTGATGAGCTCAGTGACTTTCAACGTGGCACAGTCATAAGATGCCACCTTTCCAACAAGTCAGTTTGTAAAATGTCTGCCCTGCAAGGACTGCCGCAGTCAACTGTAAGTGCTGTTATTGTGAGGTGGAAAAGTCTAGGAGCAACAACGGCTCAGCCACGAAATGCTAGGTCACACAGGCTCACAGAACGGGATCGTCGAGTGCTGAAGCGCGAAGCGCGTAAAAATAGTCTGTCCTCGGTTGCAACACTCACTACCAAGTTCCAAATTGCCTCTGGAAGCAACGTCAGCACAAGAACTGTTCGTCAGGAGCTTCATGAAATGGGTTTCCATGGACGAGCAGCAGCACACAAACCTAAAATCACCATGCGCAATGACAAGTGTCGGCTGGAGTGGTGTAAAGCTTTCCGCCATTGGACTCTGGAGCAGTGAGAACTCTGGAGTGATGAATCCCGCTTCACCATCTGGCAGTCCAACAGACTAATCTGAGTTTGGCGGATGCTAGGAGAACGCTACCTGTCCCAATGCATAGTGCCAATTGTAAAGTTTGGTGGAGGAGGAATAATGATCTGGGGCTGTTTTTCATGGTTTGGGCTAGGCCCCTTACTTCCAGTGAAGGGAAATCTTAACGCTACAGCATACAATGACATTCTAGACAATTCTGTTCTTCCAACTTTGTGGCAACAGTTTGGGGAAGGCCCTTTCCTGTTTCAGCATGACAATGCCCCCGTGCACAAAGCGAGGTCCATACAGAAATGGTTTGTCGAGATTGGTGTGGAAGAACTTGACTGGCCTTCACAGATCCATGACCTCAATCCCATTGAACACCTTTGGGAAGAATTGGAACACCCAACCTCACTAATGCTCTTGTGGCTGAATGGAAGCAAGTCCCCGCAGCAATGTTCCAACATCTAGTGGAAAGCCTTCCCAGAAGAGTGGAGGCTGTTATAGCAGCAAAGGGCGACCAACTCCATATTAATGCCCATGATTTTTAAATTAGATGTTCGACGAGCAGGTGTCCACATACTTTTGGTCATGTAGTGTATATTAGGCTGGGTTACAGATGAGTTCAGGGAGTTATTAAAATTAGAAATAATCAGTAAGAGGAGGGACAGAAGAGGTCTCTGTGAGGTTCTGTGGCTGTTGAAACCAAGAGGACTCTAACTGGACGGAGGACATATTCATCCTCAGTAGCACAAAGGTTTATGAGTTACTGTGTGTCAAACGTGCAGGGAGACATGATCGAAAATGGAACAAATACCAAGGCTGGATTATTCAAACTGGTGAGTTTTTTTTTTTTTTTTTACAATTTCCTTTCTTGTATACTCAGAGATTAAGTCTACAATTATCCAGGCTTAGGCCCAGAAACAACTGCAAACACATCCCTCTGGGCTTATTTAATCAGCATTCACTATAGCACTTAATACCCATCGTGACCACCGAGGTCACTTCCTTTACAGACCGAAGAGGGCCATTAATATAATGCACCATCTCAATTTAACACAAGAATAAAAATATATTTGATATTAAAGTGAGTGGAGAAGTTACTGTAGTCAAGAACACAGGATTCACACCCAGAGAGGGGACCAGCCTAGAGGGGATATCCGCAGAGGATTCCTAACCATCCATGTAAGCCTAACGCCTCAATCAAACTGGCATTCAGAGGGAGAGAGTGCAATTTTAAGTGCTGCATGGATTGTGCCTCCATTTACAAGTAAACCAATAGGGCTTTACTACCAACAAACAACCTCTGTGGATTTGTAACATGGTTTCTATCTAAATCTCTTTTGAGGCTTTCCCATTTCCCCGGAGGAGAACAGGGGTGTGCTGTACTCACCGAAGCCAAGGCTTTGCCCAGTGCATCTCCAGTCTGCTGGCTTCCAGAGGCGTTCCCCCGATTTGCAGCAACTACAGAAACAAGGAGAGGACATTTATAAGACAGATCATAGATTAAAGAAAACATCATTATGGGAATTTATCTCGCCTATTGATATTTAAGAGTAGATCAACCAAATATTCGCCGTACCCATGACCCCGTCGGTGGTGTTGACAGGCGGGGTGTGTGTTGGGTTAACGAATGGTGAAGTGCTGGCGTTGCTGCGGTGGAAGCTGGACATTGGAGGAAGACTGGCATGGATGTCTGTTGGTGACACAGAGTGTGGAGGGTAATTCTGAAAGAGAAAGAGGACAAAACACGTGTTCATCAGGACAAAGCAATATTGTGTGTGCATACACTTGTTCAGTGGTAAGAATAGCATTGTGCATGGTGAAAAAATATCACTTGATAAAAGAGAGGTTATATGAATGTGTAGCCCAGACAGACAGAGGGTTTTGGTTGGGCAGCAGCTGCAGGCTCCTTGTGAGTCCCAGTGAGACACAGTGGGCAGACAGAGCAGATGAAACACTGATAGAGGGGGTCAGCCGTGTCTTACACAGATACTGCCCAGACAGCAACATCAGATAGAGAGATAGCCAGGCCACAGCTCACACCAACCACTCTCACTACGGGCTCAGCAGAGAGGAGGGGATGTGCTCTGATGGGGCAGAACAGGACATGGAGGCTGAATACACATCTGTCACAGTGTTTCCCCTAGCTAGACTTTTTCTGTAGGCAGGGTGGGCAATATTGCGCACCACAAATATTCAATTGAAACCAATGCAAGCCAAATGTTTTATGAGCATGGGGCAATAGAGCTTAACAGAGAGGAGGTAGACTGTGTAAGAATAGGTAGGGGAGACATTGAGACATCACTTACAGTATGTGCGTACATCACTAGCTGGGTTGCTTACCAGGCGGTCATGTGAGTGCATGTTGACGTAATTTCCTGACTGCGGCATGTGAGATGAAGATCCTCCCAGCATTCCTCCATAACTAGGCTGGTTGATCCCATTGGAGGAATTCCACGGATCAGAAGAGTTGTGGGACCCATCTAATGACAACAAACAAGAGTTGAGTTGAAATTGATCTGTTTTGAGTTTCATCCCTATTCTTTACAGTATAATGACTCATGTAACAAAAGGATCATCTAATTGAAGAGATATGCTGGATTTGATTCCAGAAGGGAGCAAAGACGTTTTAATGGCTTTAGTTTAATAACCAAAGTCAAGTTTACATAAAATTCAATATGCCTGAACCGCCGTGAAGCAAACCACAACAGCAAACCACAACACACAGCTTGATTATGAGAGCCCAGAGAGACCTTTCCACAGAGAGCAGTCACCCTCCTCTCTGCTGAGTCGCTGGATCACACAAGGGGGTTGTTCACTCTCCCAGTCTGGTCTTAGGACTGAAACACAAGCCTTGTCCTGGACACAGCTGAGATAACACTAAGCCTCCCTTGGCTAACAGAAACCAACCCGATCCCTTCAAAGACCAGCGATTCTGAGACCAGGCTCAGTGAAATACTGTCTACCAGAAGAAAGAAATGGCTAAATCGAGCTGAACATTTGAAACTGTTCAGCAACATCAGAGAGAGTGACTACGGAGAGAGTAACTGAGTGTGATGTTAGGATGTTTGTCCAGAAATATTTTCTCATGGGGACACTGTCCATCAAGAGGCAGGAGAAGAAATGGATAAACACAGCGCATCAGATTTCACAAACAGATAATACTGGCTTCTTTAGACTCCATGACAGAGACTGTCTTAAGTCAGAATCACTTACCAAAGAAAGTGGTTGCAAACATACTGCTGGGGGGTTTGGGAGATGAGTAGGAGGGAGAATCTCTGTTGAAGTCTTCTGTGGAGTTGGGAGACGGGGCATACACCTGCCAAAAGAAAACAGACATTATTAACATGAATAACAACAGCAGGTGCATAGGGCAGTCTAGCATTTTGTCCAAGTCATTATCCTCTAAGACGTAACTTGTGACTGTTCTCTGTATGTGGCAGGAGCATTATGATGATGATTTGGTTGAGTTATTTAGATGATGTTGAAGAGGAACAATTCTAATGCCCCACCACCCTGCCTGGTGGGTTGATCACAATCTAAAGCCAGTGCATTAAGGACGGCTTCATTAACCATCATTAGACGCAAACGAGTATCTTTGCCTAAATGTGTCCCTATTCCTTACACGACTGTCATTTGTAAAGTAGCTTTGTATGTTGAAGCCAGATTCATGTCTACTTTAATGAATGTAGTGAACGAACTGAGCTGTGTCAGTTTAAGAAGCCAGTGGTGTGGCAGCTGGGCTCATTTGAAAGGCTCGTGGAGGGAGGACTGGATTATCAGGGGGTGTTTGCATTTCAGATAGTCTCAGCTCTTAATGGAACTATAATGACACCAGCACACACACTTTCACATAAACACTGCAAATTACAGCTTGCCAAAGAAACAGAAATCAAATCAGAAAATCAAATATGGGGCCTGTGCCTTTCTTCATTTTGCTACCTGGCTGTGAGCTGGCGAGGGATGGAGGGAGGGGATGAGCGGTGAGGCACAGAGGGCTGTTGTGCAGCTGTGGCTGTGCCAGGCTGGGTGGGAGGATCAAAGGGTCGTGAGGCCAAACATTAGTGATGTGGTCTCTGACTTCATCCACTCCAGATGGAGGGAGAGAGAGCTAGTGAACTCACCACGCCACAAAGAGGGCCGGTCCCTCAACCTTAACACCATCGCCATGCAGCACAAATCACTACCAGACCTGCCACCCAGCCCCCACCCCACCCATTCTCTAGTCACCAGCAACATAAATTCCTTTTTTAATGACCTAATGGCATACTCATCTGTTTGCGTGAACAGAGCCCTTCAAGAACTTCAAAGGTTGCTTCCTAATGCAACAAGATGTGTCAGTGGGCTTGGAGAGAATGTTTTGTTGTCCTACTGAAGTATAATCATCTTATTTACGAGACACAACCCCAACTTCATTCATCATCACTTTACTACGTACGTCAAGAGAAAGACACGCACATACACAGTCACACACGTGAACGACATATCAGTCAGTCAGCTTAGCCAACACTCAGGGCCACGGGGTCTTGCTGAGCAAGCAGTGTGTGTGAGCATGTGATTAGCTGTGTGTGTAACTCCAGCACCCTGTGTACATGTCGTTTAGCAGGGAGGGGAGGGGATCTCTTGGGTCCTCTGGATCCCACATGTGACCCAGGGTGTGGGGACTCCCGTGGTGATTCCAGGTTAGCCTCACACAGGAGCCCTGGCTTTGTCCCAGTCTGAGCCTCAATGGGCAGCATATGGCGGTGGATGATGCTAATTGTCCCCTTTACACTGGGCTAGCCAGTCAAGGCATTAATAAAACACCCAAACACCGGGGGCCTCATTCCCCTAGTCTCTGGAGGAGAGGGCCCGCCTGGGTTTCCTTTTACTACCACATGAATTAAAGAGACATCACTCAGAGCCCGGGCCAGCAGGACCAGCACAGTTGTTGGAGCTTGGGTGTTTAGTTTCTGTATATTTTCCGCATCACGTTTAATTTAAGAATATCTGTAGCCACCATAATCCATAAGCAATCATTAATTCAGGGTTTGTTGTTCATGCACTGAGCTTACTCATGTTTGACTTAATATCAACAAGCATAAGATTTCACTGTCAGATTGGAGAGAATGGGGACAGTAGGTTCTTGGCAGAGCTTCGTTCTGCAACTCTCTCGTCTCTCTGTGGCTGATCTGAGAGGGCTGATGAGTCCTTTCACACATTTCCACACATCACCAGCCTGCAGCACCCGCCTTTGATCTCAACACCACACCAATCAAAACAGCACATGGAAAAAAAACATTAAAACTGTTAACATATGGATACACCAAATGACGACGGCAAAAATAACCTCTTAAAAATAAATGATCACCGCAGTAAAAACTCACAAAAGAGAACAGCTGAGAGCAATGGGCTGCTGGTGTCAACACAGTATCCTGTCTCTGCACGTCACTATGTGGAATCAAACCATGCCCGAGGGCCTTTCTTTTCAAGTCTAAATCTAACACACTTATAGAGGCTAAAAGACACGCACGCAGCTCCAACACAATGGTCCCCTGCTACACAGCCCCAGAACCACCTTCCTGATGGGGCATGTTGAGCGCTGCAGCCTCTACCAGTCAACCCTTTAACAGAGACATCTCAAGCCTCAAGCTGTTGATGCTTAAAAACTCCAAGATTTAGGTCTCAAGAAACACCATTTTCAAAGACCAACTGCACTCTGATAAATGAGGTGATATCAGGTGTTATATACGTGGGAAGCTGTCAACATGAATTTTAAACTCTGAGGCAAAACTCATACTCCTGATGTTATCTTGTGCTGTAAACAGTTATTCCATATTTCCTGAGATTGGAAGAAAAACAGTCATTTACTGGATCCCTCCTTGGTCCAGTCCTCAGTGCACTTGAGGGATATTAGACAGGAAAGGCCACACCTTAGATAAACACTCCACCCACCAAATCCTCCCAAATATCTGAATTCTCTAAAGCCTGGGCTACTCATTTTCTATGGAACTGGAGGAAACAACGGAAATAAAACACTTCACACGCCATAAAACACAGAAATCAAAGACTTTAAGTTTCTTACCATAAAAACAATAATCACTCTCAAAACTCCAACAAGTAAATGTGAGTTTTGTTGATGCTCACAGTAAACACTATTTATCTCTCCCCCGAAGAAGAGAAGATGAAGAGCTTGGTATTGGTTGGTTATTGATGGACTGAATTGGATCATTAAGTTGACCCAACACGTTCCCAATTTTCTCCCTCTGCCGGCCTGTAAGACATTCCTGGTAATACTTGATATAAAAAGATCAAAGCGATCTGTGGTGCTGTAGGAACAAAGGGCATTGTCCTAATGGGGTATGAGGAGGGCTAAAACACAAGCCTGAACATGTTGACCTCATAAAAGTCAATCTCACAATGGTATAGAAATGTCAGAGAATGAGGTCCAATGAGGCCTTGACTCTGAAAGGTGGAGTTTTCTTTCTGGATGGAGCTGAGTGGGAGTTTCAGTGTTTTTGCTCTCTGGAGAGAAGCTGGGAAACAGGAAGAGACTTTTCTCTGCTCATCTCTTATTCAGCAGCCGTGCCAGTGAGACTTTTACACCTGTGACACAATTACTGCAAGCATCTGAGGAAACTCAATTTAGCTCAGAGGCAGGTAAACCGAAACACAAACGCACGCAACCACACACGCACACTACACACTCTCCCACATACACACACATAAAATAAAGTTTTTGCAGGAACACAGAAATCAAAGGTTTTTTTACTGAGCAATTCAGGAATCACATTAGGTTCCCTGTAGAGTCCAGAATGCCGATGTGATTAAAAACAGATGGAATAACAGCAACGCTGGTGCTCAGAGCTCAATCTACAAACAGGAAAGTCTAACCTCAACAGGCAGCCTCTTTTCCTTAATCATTCCCAGACTCCCACGTGTTATTATTTCAACCCAGTCTCAGTGCTGAACCAACCAGCCAGTAAAAATAAATTCACAGCTAAAAGAAACAATATTTTCTGTCTACGAACAGAGGTGAGAGAAAAAAACATACTTTTTTCAACCACACACATCCACATATCGAGTTTTGTTCCTACTTATATACAATTGATGTGCCTTGCTTATATTCTGCTTTATCTCTAAAAGAGAAGTCTGAGAAGTTTAAGTTTTGACATACATGGTTAGCTAAAAAAAGGAAGTGAACCATCTAACAGATTCAGGCTATAACATGTCTAGAACATATTGAGAAAGAAATGAAGTAAGTCCTCTATTTGAACTGCAAAGAAAAACAAATGGTACTGTCACACAGCTGTAACTGAGGCAACGGAAAAATCAGTCCCCAGAGGAGAGAGGGAAAACGAGAGAGAGAGAGAGAGACAGAGAGAGAAAGAGAGAGAAAGAGAGACAGAGAGAGAAAGAGAGAGAAAGAGAGAGAGGGGCAGGGAGAAAGGGAGAGAGAGAGAGAGTAAAGCAGAGAGGAGTGATATACTCTAGAGTCGAGAAACATCCTGTGCAGCCGGACAACCCAATATTCTGCAACTCCATACCCGAGGGCCAATTACAAACGTGGACACACACACACACACACACACACACACACACACACACACACACACACACTCCCTCTCTTTCTCCCGCAGACAGAACTCACCGATTTCCCGTTGTAGTAATACATTAAGGAGTTGCTGCCCATTCCAGGGACAGGGTAGGCGCAATACATGATAGCGTCGGCTATTATACTGATGACTGGAGCAAGTGTACTGTTTCAGAGCACGGCAGCAGCAGCACACAAGCCTTCTCCCTAGACATACATCGAACCCGTTAAAAAGGGACTAATTCTTTCAGTCCTGGGCTGGCCCTTCACACATGGATCTACTCAGAGGAAACTTATGCAAAACAGGGCTGAACCATTCGCCGCAGCGTTAGGGGGTGGTTGAGAGAAGGGGAGGGGCTGAAATGGTTCTTCCCCTTAAGCCTCATAAGTGCTGAGGCAAAGAGGAAAGCAGATTGGGGGAGGGGAGGCGAACGGGAGGGAGGGGGGATAAAGCGAGGAGGTGGGACAGAAAACAAATGCTTGAGTTGATTTAGAAAGAGGAGAAAAAAATGATAAATCCCAAAAACAAACATTTAGATTTTCTGCAGGGGAGATTGAACTAAAACTATTTAGCTTTGGGCCCGATATCATTAATTTATGTTATTCAAAAGCAAACAAATTACTGAGTAAATAACTGCAATAAACATGCTCTCCCACACAGGTTTTAATCCTGAGCGAGCTAATCTGTTGTTAGTCCGCTAGCGGTAAGGTAACATGAAGGGTTTCTACACAACCATCTGGACAGGAGCTCAACCTGTTCCCACACTCAACGTTATGCCAATTAACAACCAATATGGGAAAATGGACTCACAACAAGGAAAAGAACAAAGGAAGGAAAAATAAGACCTCAAATTACATTTGGATTCTATTTCTTAGGTAGAATTCCCAGAGTCATAAAAACAGACAGGGAGAAGGAGAAAGAAACGTTTATAATGTTGTAAAACGTCTTAGTGAGAATGTTCATGTATACTGTGTGCTTCCATAACAATTACACTTTTCCTATTGTCAGAAAGAACCCCCTCGTCACGACGGCGACTGTAAACAGAGAGAGTTGTTAAACACACGCCACAGCTGCAGAGGGGCCGGGACTTGACGTCAGACAGGCAACAGAGCTGTGATGCTCCATTTCCTAAACCCCCAGGGGCCTCAAGCTCAGACGTGCACCACAGGCCAGGGGGAAGCAGAGGGGTACAACCAAAACAGCCACAGCCACTTCATTTCACTGTCTGCCTGTCACTCTCAGACCGCTCTGCTGTTCCATGTCAGCCTCCATTGAAGGAGGAGAAAGAGGAGAGGTGGAGAAAGGGAAGAGGAGGAAGGGCGAGGCGAGAGGAGAGGAGAGGACTGACCCGTGTGCCATACAGAGCCTTTAAAGCCCACTCCATCCAGCCTCCCTGGAGCCTTTCATGTCCACCAGTAGAAGCTTCCTGGACTAAACACAGTCCTGTGCACTCATTGAGAGCATTATTGTTATAGAAAGATGAAAGACTCCTTTCCCAAAGAAAACGAGGCTTTATTATGTTTTTCCTTCAGTACTATTATTATGTATTCCTCTTTCTTCTCTGAGATTCTTTTAAACTCTTCCAAGGCACCGGGGTCTACATGCTGGTACCACTTTATTTCTGGGCCCGTTTCAAGTTGATGTTTTAAGGAAAATGTGTGTTTGAAGGGTCCAAAAATGGGTCCAGACACAGAAGGCCATGCTGAGAAAAAAACACATGAAAGCTCAAAGAGAATGAGTAAAGAGAGATGGACTCAACATTGATAAAAGCAGGCGTCTTACTACTACTCACAAACACAGCATACAACATGGAGCTGCAAACACAGGGACACTTTGGGATCATTTACATTTGTCTAACAGGCAAACAGATATTAGCTGTATTACTGAGAAGACGCCCACGTTGTCATACTTCATTTCCTGAGCTACTGAACCATGTCAGATCTCATCCTAAACACCAATCGTCTTAAGACAGAGCCAGGATCACCACCCTCTATCACTTCATAAACATTGAACCTGGGCCCGGCCCCGGCCCCTGACCCATCAGCCACCAAGAAACAGGACCAGTCTGCATCTGTGTCAAAGTGGGCCAAGTGTTACCTCACTGGCAGCCACCCAGCCATGCACCTGTCCACACAACTCCCCCCTCTAATCACATTTGAGCCACTGGCCATGCTTTTTTCCCTGGGATTTGTTTGGGTGTTAAAAAAGATCCTCCGCAAATCCACCCACTGAGGTCACCTCCATCTCACGCATGGATTTAGCCATGATGTCATAAGACGGGATGGGAGGATTGTTTCCTGTAAGAAGCACTGGTTTTTATTTGGGGGGGGCAGGGGTGCTGAGGGGGGTTCTTAATCTCCCCAAAACCCCACAAGACGTTCATAACACAAAGCTTTGCCTTGACTTAATTACACATATATTACACGTTAACTCCAATGATTTACAACTGCATAAATCAGCACAGAACAGGCATTTTCTCATCTGTAGGCTGTTCCAGAGCAGGCATACAGTGCAGTGCTACTGGCTCTGCTTCAGTTTGAGATGTTAGAGTATCTCTAACTGCTGAATCTCTAACGAAAGACCCGTTCCCTCCTCTTCCAACTCCCCCCTGACCTTATTTCCCTAACGCTTTGCATGTGTGTATGAAGCAGAAAGGTGCTTTAGAGTTATTTACAAAGCACTCATTCTGTGTGACTGAGTCAACATACACTTCCTCTAGTGCTGCTTCTGCCAGACATATGTACATGTAGCTATGGTAGTCCTGGCTGAACCACTCCTGGCCTGGCTGACTGATTGACCTGACACACACACACACACACACACACACACACACACACACACACACACACACACACACACACACACACACACACACACACACACACACACACAGACAGACAGACAGACAGACAGAGAGACAGACCGACACACAGGGACAGGCAGACAGACACCCTACCCTCCCCAGAGTTAACATGGATCTCCAGCCCACAGACACGCCTCATATGATATTTTTCAGTACACCCCTACACTTCTGTGAGTTCATTCAACACAGGCTGGAACACAGACCCTCTCTCTCTCCCATCCAAATATGATCTGAACCACATTCCCTACGAACCACAAAATAACACTCCACCCAACTCCCTTTCATCAACTCTGCCCTTTGTCATCCAAATCCTCCCGGACATACAAACCTCCGTCCCCCATACAACTGTTCATAAAGTTATTTAGTGATAGGACACTGCTCTAGCTCCATAGCAACATCACATCAAATTCCTTCCTTGTCTCTTTGTTTGTTCTCAGTCATCAAAAACGACTCTGGAACCAATGAATTGTATTAATATAAAGGGTGTCACGACAACGACAATGTGTACTACACAAACACAGAGATCCAATACGCATGAATAAAGCTGCTGGGATGGAAGGAGGTTATCTCTGAGCCGCGACATTAAGACTGAGCCTCTCTATCCAGTTCAGCCTAGTACAGTAGGTCAGTGTTCTTGTCAGTGTCCTCTAGTCTTTCACTGGGCCAATGCACAACCAGGCACCCAAGAAGGACCAATCCAATCAAAGCGGCCTGACATGGCTCTGACTTCCACACTCTGAGGAAACCCTCCACTGCGTTAAGGGGGGTAACTGGCCTACAACTGGATCTGCAGATACAGCCTATGACATCAGTTTCACCTGTTGACTCTCCCTTAGACCAGAGGGTATGCTACAAAGCAGGATTAATGAGTTAGCCAGCTAACTTTGATAAACAACTAGGAATAACTATTCATTTTCTGGTTCATTAAGAAGGCTAAACTTAGATGTGTGCTTTTGGTTGTTGAGTCAATTAGACCATACTCATTTCAAGCTTATCTTTTAAAGAAATGTAAAATAAAAAGACAAGTTACCTGGCTAACTCATTGATCCTGCTTTGTAGTATACCCCACTGGCCACTCTGGTGTGGTTTAGAGTTAAACGACCTCCAACTAACACACTCTATTAACCTAATCACTAGTGATTGTTGACAGAGCACCGTGCCAAGCCTGCCAGGCAGCAGTCTAAAACCAAGGTCTGCATTAACGTGGTGCACTCACGCAGCCAGGCCCTACATTAATCATTTACTACAGGCCGAAATGTGCGTAATGACTTTAATGTGTGCATTCATTTCTGCTTCATGTTCTTTTAACTCTGTTTCTCTCCTTTAGATGAAAGCAGCCGGGACCTCTGGAGTTGTTGGCCTTCTCCTTTATCTCCGCCTCTCATGTCATTGGTAAATCTGAGCGACCCAAAGACGGATAAACACACCCAGGCAAGGCCCCAGGGAGGGAGGGGGTGAGGATCTCTGTTCAGGATCATCCCAGTCAAACGAGGGGCATCTATCTAATCAGCCATCTGATGAGCTCATCCCCATAGGGTCTTCCTTCAGACTGGGGTCAGAGCAGAGCAGCAGAGCCTGGCACACTGCCCCCTGGTGGTCTGACTCTGACCTGTTGACCTGATAGGACCGGGGCAGGTGTTGAGATAATGGGCATCATGCCAACCCAGAGATGGATGGGAGCTGCTCTGTAGCCAGGAGGCAGAGGTAGACAGAAAGACAGTCATTTTCTGTTTAGTACTATAAATATTCTAGAATTGATTTTAGAAAATGAAATGAACCATGTCAACCCAGTCTTGTCAGCTATGTCACAATGACCATACTCTTTAAATCCTTCTTGAATTAAAAAAGAGAGAAATTTAAATAAATTCATTAAAAAAAATGATACAAAAATGTTGAGGTACAGTACATGACAAATGTTGTCTGGTAAGTCATCTGATGCTGTGAAACAGCCAGACAACAAGGAAATCCAGATCACTTGAGACGATACAACCGTGTCTACATGAAAGGGCCACATCAAACAGTGATTGTTTGGCTGTATTTGCAGAAGGCTTTGCTGACGCGTTTCATCCAAAGGCACGTCTACTCACAAGAGCTGCCCTCTACCAGGTCCTGACCTGCCCTGGTTCAAAGAGAACCTAAAATGAGCTCTGCTTCCTGCACCATCCTGCTCCGCCTGCAGATGGCTGTCTAGTCAAAATACACGTAGCTGCATCGATGAAAGGGGGCTGTAGTCTCTCTGAGTTCAGCTAAACACACACACACACACACACACAAAGGAGATAACCTCTGTGTGTCATTCACCCGACCACTGCGAGGCAAAATCCTGGGTCTTAGTCTCAGAGCCCGGAGCAGAGCAGACCTCCTCTCTTCTAGTCCCTGTTTCCCTGCTAAGTGAAAGTCTCTCAGAAACAAGGGTGTCTGAGTGATCTGTCAGAAGCAAATTACAATCTTTTTTTGTCATTCACAGCCAGGGTTCTCGCTAGCAAAAGTCCCTGAAGGGAGTTGATTCTGCCTCCCACCTCCTCCCTCTCCCGCCACTTTCTTTCTTTCCCTCCTCCAGACTAGCATCACCACAGCCAAGGAGGAAGTGTCACATCAAGCCGTTGTGCCAGTGACAAGGGCGCGTAAAAAAAGCCTGGCTATTTACACACACACCAGCAATGGCCTCCCAGCTACACATGAATATCCTACAAGATACAGCTTTTCCCCACGAGCCACAGAGCTGCTGCCACCGCGGCGCGTCTCTCTCCTCTGTCCCCCTGTCAGATGGACCCTTAACGCAGGTGCCCGTACAGCTGCCCGTCAGCAACCCTGCTCCGCAGCATGCTGTCCATCCAATGATAACCCGTTATGTCTTCACTCAGAGCGATGCTCAGTTTACAAAGTGATACATCTAGCTATGACCACAGACAGCCCACTGTATCATGAAGTAAGCCTTCCAAGACTTAAGACTGATACAGTCAACCTCTGATCATCTGCAATGGCTAAGGACCTTGTGTTAGTGTGCATTGTACTGGATTCATGATCTACATTTACTATAAATATCAGAAGCAATAAATAATGTGTTTGAATTGGGACTAGTGGATTCCAGTGCACATATACACTACATCAGGTTTCCCCAATATACACAATTCTTTGAAATGATTACGTTTTAGTCAAATGTTATATCTGCTTGGGCCAGAAGAGGACTGGCCACCCCTCAGAGCCTGGTTCTTCTCTAGGTCTCTTCCTAGGTTCTGGCCTTTCTAGGGAATTTTTCCTAGCCACCGTGCTTCTACATCTGCATTGCTTGCTGTTTGGGGTTTTAGGCTGGGTTTCTGTACAGCACTTTGTAACATCGGCTGATGTAAAAAGGGCTTTATAAATACATTTGATTGATTGATTGATTATTATATTATTTGTAATTAAATTCCGGCCCCTTGACCAAAGGCTGAATCTAGTTGATGATCCCTGTTCAACATCATGTTTGTGCCACATTGCTCACTTTATTTGTATTTTACTATGTACACAGTTAATCTATTGATCTACTGTTCAGAGGGAAATGGTGATTATCAGGCTGACAAAGTTGGTGACACACCTACATATGTAGGATCTTCCTTTGAGCCAGAATAATACAATAATAATCCTGCAGCAACAGGAAATGTGAATTATTATGTGGATAAAAATGTATGGAACTGTTTTGTAGGGGTTGATACATTTGTTGTTAGGGCAATTCAAGTCTGACATTTTAAAGTGGAAATTACAAACTTTATACTTTTTAAACATGACTTTAAACACTACAAGTTTGCATTTCCTGCTGTGCAGGAAAATTAACAGTAACAAAAGAGTAATCAAATTAAGATCCTACATCTGTACAGTAGCTCCTGTCCCCTAAAAGGAGCATGTACGTAAGATGAACTGCAAAAGTAGGTTAAGGAAAAAGTGTGTATATGAGATGAGATTGGGGTATAAACATGTGAATGTTTGCAATCAGCAGCTGGCTGATGGCCTCCACATCCTGGTATATACTGCAGGGGAACAACCTAAATGCACAGAGGATGTGCTCCCATAAATATTATGATTGCAATATAAATCCTACATATACACACATCATATATACACAAATCAGCTGCTCATTAAAAACACACCGCTCTTCAAATCTAAACCCCCTCAACCATTTCTAGGTGAGGATGAAAAAAAATTCAAATAGTTTGAAATAAATAAATAAATAAAAGAGAATTCCCAGTAGGGGAAATAATGATATGAAGCATTGTGTTCATTTTGTTTATCAAGCAGCTCTTCAGGCCTCTGGTGAAGCCTGGGTGCTTACACAAGCAAAAGCCTTTCAGCAGCATCTGCATCCAGCTGCATTTCTGCATTACAGGTACACTGCAGGCTCCTCACCCAGCATGGCACAGCACAGCTGCCCCCGGCAACCCTGCTCTGCTCCAGGTGCGCCTCGACACTCCTAAACTCCACCACCGCTGTCTGCCGCCCACACCAGCCTAGGTCCCTGCAGATAACCCCTGTACACGCACACACACACACACGCACACACACACACACACACACACACACACACACACACACACACACACACACACACACACACACACACACACACACACACACACACACACACACACACACACACACACACACACACACACACACACACACACACACACACACACACACACCTCCTATCAGCCAGTATATAACCTCTAAACACCTATAACCAGTTGCAAGACAAGCTATGGCAGCTCATATCCCCTCCACCTCCTCGCCTTCACCTCCCACCAGGCCCATACAACACCTCCTAAAAGCCTCCAGACCAGCCCTCCTTCACCGCCTACTCAACCTCCATCCCCACACACCACCCATACCACAGGCTCTCTCTCTTTACCTTTTCCTGCAACCAGAGGAAGTAAGACAAAAACAGCCCCTTTTCCCTGTTAAAGTCTTGGCTCTGTCTTGGGATCAGAGACCAACTCCTCCAAGATCCAGGCCTCGTCTTCTCCACACAGAGTGACAGAAGAAGAAGAAGCTGCATTAGCTCCTCTGCTTATTCCACTCAGGATTGTACTGCTTTGATTCTACTGTTCTGAGTCACATAGTGCACCTGCGCCCATGAGTTAAGTAGAGACAAATAAAAGCCCTGCGATCATTTACACAACAAAGAGATGTACCCCGCAAGGCAACCAATCTTTCTCTGCCTCCCTCCCTGTCTTCTGGCACCACCCTTCACCTACTTCAGGAGAGGAGAGGCAGCGTGTGTTTCCCACTCTGCTGCTTTCCTCCCTCTGTTCCTGACAAACTAGTATTCAAACACAAATTCAGAGACAAAACACATCTCTCTCTTTTATGTCCTGTGTCTTGTTCCATATTTGATTTCAGAGGAACAGCGGTGGAGCTCGCGATTATCACAGCTCCCAAAAGCAAATCCAGTCTCTGAGCCACCCTCATCAAAGCCCCCTTCTTGTTCTCTGGGGATGAAGCCTTCAGCACAAAAGTAAAGAGGGATCTCTGCTAAAACCAGTTGCTTTTTTTATTAAAAGCATCGGCCGGTACCAGTGGATGGGAAGTTGAGGCAAGGCTTAATCGCCCGCTTTAAGAATCCACCAGGATTTTCACAATGAACATCTGACTTAGTGATTTATGCATATTAATGAGGCCCGGCCCAGGCGGAGGCAAGCTGAGCTCCACACTTCCTCTGCATTCTAATGTCTTCTGTTCCACCGGGATTATTACCCATGGAAATGTCTCTGATTCTGCACTATTAATCTCTGTCTGTCCTCCTGTTTGGCTACATAATGACTAATTAAACATCAAAAGAGCAGCGCCTGGGATCCGCTCTGACAGCTCTGCTCCCCGCGCCCCGCATTGCCCCGCGTCCCAGGAGAGGAGCTGAGGAGACCACGCTGTGACAGGACAGACCCCAAAATCAATCACCCCAATGTACACACACATACACACACTCTCTAGTACACACACACACAAAAACAGCAAGGCAGGGCTATGAGCTCCCTTACACATCAACCAGGTACCGACGGTGCCACTGCAGAGGACGTCTTTGAAGTGTCAAGGAAAGCAAGTAAAACAGCTCTCTTTGTCAACAGCACTCTTTGTCTGTGTGTGTGTGTTTGTATGTGTGTGCACGTGTGTGTTTGTGTGTGTTTGTTTGTGTGTGTTTGGTTAAGCTCACTGAGAGATCTATTTATATATGAGAGGCATGGCAGGCAGATGAAATGATCTTCCACTCACAGATGAAGGCAGACCAGGAGGGACCTTGCGAACTTTCTTTGTTTGTAGAGGATCTGTGAAAAGATAAAACAGGATTGAGGCAATAGAATGGGCCTTTGTGGGATGTAAACAACACAGCAGCTCATTCACACACTGGCATAAAAAAGGGAACGACGAGGATGCCTTCCCGGGTCTAACATTCTTTTCTTGCACACAATCAAGTCAAATCAAAAACAATTTGTCATGTAAAACCAAAACAATTTGTGCGTGTTGTGCAATCTATTGAAATCACCAGTATAATCCTTATTAGCGTTAAAATAGGAGTTTAAATGGCTAAGCAAAAATCATTAATCCATTGAAAACACAGGGACTCCTGCAGGCTTGTTCACGGAGTTAGTGAAAACAGATCAATGGTCTCTTACAAATGTCACATCCAGTAAAACAAGTGCTCTGGCTTTGTCTTTGCTACATCGTTTGGTCAGCCTGAGGTTTAGAATTGTGTCAGCACATACTGCTCTAAACATGATACTAGACTATAATGCCATTGTCAGGGACTTGATAACTTGCCCTGCTCTGTATCTTTATAGGTATGGGTTAATTGGCACTGACCAATGGGAGTAGGTTCCGGTAGGGGGCGTCTTCTGGGGTTGGCCCCGGTGAAGGGAGGGTAGAAAGGAGGAGCCGTTTTCCCTGATGTGGTCACAGGCCCAGGACTCACCAGACCAATGTCCGGCCGCAGATTGGCCTGGAGGAGACAACAGAGAAACAACAGATAAGTGGAGAACAGCAGATGTGAAACTAGTGTGTGTGTGTGTGTGTGTGTGTGTGTGTGTGTGTGTGTGTGTGTGTGTGTGTGTGTGTGTGTGTGTGTGTGTGTGTGTGTGTGTGTGTGTGTGAGAGAGAGAGAGATGAGGGACGGGGTACTCATACAGTCAGGGGGTGATCTCATGCACTGTCAAATATTATCAGTGAGACACTCGGCCATGAATCAGCCATTCCCCTAATGATCTATTAAATAGCATGAATCAATCTATTGAACAGCTTTATGGAGATGTGCTCCAGTGGGAATAAGGGGCCACTGTGTGTTATACTACCATAATTCACTAACAACCTGCCCTCAGACAAAATACATTTCTCTTTAACGGTGAAGACAGTAAATACCTATTTTCACAGCAGCAGATGAACGCAGACACCTCAATTAATGCATGTCCACTTAGTAGTAAAACAGTTCTTATTCAAAATGTCATAGATATGTGTTAATGAACGCTTCCTGTGGAGCTGACAAAAGGTATAATGTTCGTTTGAAAACATTCAGATTTTTCTATAATGCTGGTAAATGGTGCTTTGTTATGGAGCATCAGCATAAGAAATCTAATCACAAGATACAAATTTCAGCTACAGTTTTTTCCACACACAGTCATTTGTGTACTCCTGTGTGCTCCACTGTTAGCAGCTCCACTGAACTCCAAGGAGAAATCCATCCAATCAGTCTGACCTAGTGATTTCCCTCTCCTCCAGCCTGCAGTGGAACGGTATTGATCAGCAGCGATCACGGCCTGAGTGCATCTTCAGACACAACCAGGGACATGCCCTGACTTGCAGGAGCAGCTCTTTGAATGGAGGGGACGCAGGGAGGTGCGGGGGGGGAGAGAGGAGGCGCAGGGGTGGGGGGCGAGTGGAGGGCAGCTCAAGGCTCATTAAACCATCTGTCTGATCCCAGGATCTGTGGGCTCCCCCGAAAACCACGCCGGCTTAACTGGACAAAACGTCCGTCCCAGAGACCTGGGAGTCACCAGGCCACCAGCCTGCTGGACCTGTGTCTGATCTCAGGCACACGTATCCAATTAGTGGAGGAGAGCCGAGATGACACAGAGCTGTCCCAAAACCTGCCTCTGATCTGACAGGCCCAGATTAGTGGGCTGGAGTCCTGAGTCCCCAGCACCCTCCTCTCCTGTTTATTGTGTCATGTGACTGAGTTGAGGCATCCTCTGGAAGGTTCCAGCAGCCTCCAGGCTCCGCCAGTATCCACTCCACTCCAGTGAGCACTGTGCGCCCAGCAAACAGGCCAATTAACGGCCTGAACCAATTCGTCTGATTTGCTGCGGACCGTAAGTGGAGAAGGAGGGAGGGTCGAGGTGAGTGAGGATACCTCAGAGGAGAGAGCTGCTCTGGAGACTGGAGCCCTCGTGTGCTTCCAGGAAACACTACAGTAGACTGAGAGGGCTGGGGATTGACACGGTAACCAATGACGTTAAACTAACATAGGTCAGATGGATGGCTTTGACCTTGGTCAATGGCCCCAAAAATGTTCATCATCATTATTATTATCTAGATTCCCTGGGTATTTCACCTACGATAAATACAAAATATTTCCCCAAAATCCTAAAATCAAAACCCCTCATAATAACATCAAAATGAGGTGGTATTCTAAAAATACCATAGATTCTGATTTTAACAGACTGGAATGAAGGCCATCAAGTCCTGTGAAAATCAAGTCTGTCACTGCTTTACAACAGTAGAAATGAGGGGAGAAGCAGGCTCTGCAAACTGACAACCTGTCACAGAGGCCACTGCATTGACATTGACATGGCACAACAGACCAGACCAGACTCACTTCTGCTGCCTTTGTTCAATGATATTGAATCCTCCCCGAAATATTAGCTGGTGTTTCTTTTATAGAAACTACTGCATCGAACAAAAACCATACGAGAGCAACAAGAGGTCAGAAGAAATACCAATTACCATGCAATCTACACATAGTAAAGCATAGGAAACTCCAGCGAGGCCAGGGTTTATTGGTTGTTGATTACATACATGTTATGCTTTCATGAAACTAAACCCATAATCTTTGATTTTCTGGAGAGAAAAAAAGAGAGACAATTGAGACGAAGAAGACAACAGACAAAGAACTGAGTGAAATTGAGTTTAACAGCCAAGGCTTGTTCTGTGAAGTAGTCAGTGTGTGACTGTCTAAGGAGAAGGAGAAAATGTCCTCCCCTAGTACTCCAATAACACACTTGCATCAAACGTTGCAGTCAATCATGTTGCTAAAGCCCAATACCCGACAAGGCTTTATTATGTCAAGAATTTCCTGAATCACAGGGCTTTCTGCCCAAGCCTCTTCACATCTCAATGATCATCTTCCACAGTGAAATGTCACGCAGATTTGAGGAGATAATGGGAGTCGTCTGTCAACTGCATCCTGTCACTTTAATCAGGGTAATCCGTCTCGCAGGAGGCACACAGGAGCTACCTGCTGAACACAGCACTGCTGCCGCCACGGCAACACAGCAACCCGTCAACCCCTCTCCCCCCTTCCTCCCACTCCCCCGTTCTCCCCCCACACCCCAGCCCTGTTCATTACCTCATCCCACTGGGGACACAGGCCTAACTCAACATGGGCACACACAGTATGCCCGCACTCCCAGTGAGAGAGGGATGATATGCTGAAGGCCTTCAATTAAATCAGATTTCCTGCTATTATGATCAAGGCAGAATAACACCTTACCATACCACAAAAACAATGACTGGATACATCGGGCTCTTTTTCTTTTACTGGTGTGCAGATAACAACTGTCCAAAAAGATGGAGCCAGAAGGTTAAAAACACGGGTTGATTATGGTGAGACCGACATGTTCTGTGTAAAAAAGGAACAGTGGAATAAGGGGCCACAGCTGGCTACAACACTCTGAATATCTAACCCAATAAGACATGGGGACTTCTTCATCACGTTCAAATGATGCAATAATCCGTTGCTGAGCGAGGCAATTTGCTTAGACTTGACGACAAGCCCACAACTGATGGTCTGTTTGGCAGATATCTGGCGCTATTACGGTAGTTTCCAAAAACCAACCTCTTGATAGATTGTTTGTGTGTTTCGAATTTCCATTCTTGGTCCTCCGAGAAGAAAATACAATGTTACCTTTTATTAGTGCGGATGGATTATTCAATCTCCAGCATATGGGGGTAGTGAACATTCAGGCTGCTCATTAATGGATGGATTATTAAATCTCCAGCATATGGGGGTAGTGAACATTCAGGCTGCTCATTAATGGATGGATTATTAAATCTCCAGCATATGGGGGTAGTGAACATTCAGGCTGCTCATTAATGGATGGATTATTAAATCTCCAGCATATGGGGGTTGTGAACATTCAGGCTGCTCATTAATGGATGGATTATTAAATCTCCAGCATATGGGGGTAGTGAACATTCAGGCTGCTCATTAATGGATGGATTATTAAATCTCCAGCATATGGGGGTTGTGAACATTCAGGCTGCTCATTAATGGATGGATTATTAAATCTCCAGCATATGGGGGTAGTGAACATTCAGGCTGCTCATTAATGGATGGATTATTCAATCTCCAGCATATGGGGGTTGTGAACATTCAGGCTGCTCATTAATGGATGGATTATTAAATCTCCAGCATATGGGGGTAGTGAACATTCAGGCTGCTCATTAATGGATGGATTATTAAATCTCCAGCATATGGGGGTAGTGAACATTCAGGCTGCTCATTAAAAGATAAACAATGCCTGATAATCTTTGCACCAGAGACACTTCGCTCATGCGTGATTTGGCTGGGTAAGATTCAGCGGTCGAGCCCTGTCGATAATCACTAGAAGGGTTACACAATATTAATAACGTCTTTTCCAGCCAGCATTCTTCCTACATTCTCTAAAGAATGAAATTACTTTTTTGGTATTCCTGTTTTTTTTTCTGGGACCAGACAAACTGAATCTCTGCCAGCCTCAGATCTCAGCAGCTGCAGGCCTGCATCAATTCCCCAGTTCCCACACAAAATGTCTGAACTGGCATTCCATCTCCAAAAGCTCTTTTATGAATGAGTAAACGAGCTTTCAACTCACATCAGCTATATTTTCACTGTGTCTGACTGGAAGCGCAGACCTCTGTATGACCACATAGTTGTTAGTAGTAATGTGTACAGTGAGGGGATAGAGAGGTGAAGGGTACTACTCTGGCACATGATTAGCTTGGGGTTAAACGAGTGGGTTAACAAGTGAGTCAATGAGGTCAGAGGCTCCCTTGATCTTTGGGTTAAGCCCAAAGAGGTGGGCTCTATCTTTTAAAGACATCTTTCAGACGTAGCCCTAAACCTAATCTTAAAGTCCAGACTCACAAACTCCTAATCCCAATATCATTGACCATAATGTGGAATATAAATGCTCCGTAGTGGGAACAGTGGAGGGTGGAGCAGACCCTGGCGGAAGCCATTTTCTGTGGAACTTCTCTTACTGGTCTCACAGCCAGGGCAGAGGGAAAATAAATACAGAGATAGTCGAGATAGAGTGGGAAGAGACCAAAAAACAGTGAGTGAGAGTGAAAGAGGAGAACAGAGAGAAGAATGAACGAGGGAGAGAAAGAGGAAGAGAGAGAATATGAGAACTCTCCCCATTGACGTCAGACCGAGAGAGAGAGAGAGAGAGAGACAGAGACAGAGAGAGAGAGCTGTGGCTTGTGCACACAATCAGGCCTTTGTGTTGAACATCTGTGTGGCTCTGAGAGGGGATCTGGGCTGAGCTTGGCTGTGCTCACTGACCCTGGCTTAATGGAGGTGTTGAAAGTGGTGTTTCTCTGTGGTTTTGGGCTGCCCCTGCTAGACCCTGCTAGACTACACAGGGCACGGAGAAACTCCTCAGCCCAGGCAGCGAAGACCTGAGGACGTTCCACTGTAATCACTCACTCATTATCTCTAAGCCTCCACACCTCAGAATATTCTCACGAGCTTTCTTGTTCGCTTTATAAACCATCTCCAGTGCAAACATCCTTTTCACTCTAATTATACTACCAACAAAGGCATTTTATCTGATGAGCTGGACACGCCAATTAGTGCCCAAACAAAGAGAATTATACAAGCAGAGTTTACCACACTATATTTACATTATAGTCATTTAGCAGATGCGCAATTCCAGAGCGACTTACAGTAGTGAGTGCATACATTTTCTTACTTTTTAGCAGTAAATAGCGGATATCAAACTTACCTGGCAGCCAGACACGCCAGGCTCTCTCCCATAGGCTGGAAATTGAGCCCTCTCTGCTGATTTACCTGTGGAGACACAGAGAAAACTATTTTTAGACAAAAACCATTGACACCACATGATGGTCTAGAAATCATGTTTCTTATTCATTGTGTCTTGAAATAACAAGGTAATATCCTAATTCACTATCACACTTATACAGGTCAAATATTAGGCCACACATTAGGACATAAACCACATATCATAATGCAGATCTGTACAAAATGTTATGTAGAATACGTATTACTGAAGCTATAAGAGATCCTCCTAGACAGAGTTAGACGTTTGGTGTGCAGCACTCCTCCTGAGAGAGACGCTTCCAGGCAGCCGTCAGGAAAACAAATAAAACACACGACTCACAACGCACATGAATCATGCTCCTCACAATATACTAAACTCAGCACTTTTACCCCGGCGGAAAAAACAAGAGGTTCCTACAAGGAAATGATAAATAACTTTAACAACATCGTACATTATTTTTGTCAGACTTTCAAACATTGCAAGCACCAGACGCAGCACTCGAACAACATTGGGTTTACTCTGGGGAAAAGGTAGATATTCTAGTGAGTTTAAAACTTGCATAGCCAGGAGATTCTGTTACGCTCTGACTGAACATAACATCATACTGGCATGCCCAGGTGAACAGAGGCACATGTTGGAGGATTCACATCTCTGAGTATGGCTGCGGGGCACAGTCGTACTGCATCTGCACACAGTCTCCAGAGAGCTAGAGAGGAAGCTGCCGAAATCAGGTAAGGTGGTTTAACTGACAACGCTGCTTCCCGTTCAGTAGCAACACAACTCACTTGATATGATATAACATTTCTGATTTAGCTCTCTCGCAAAGGAAGGAGCATTTAGTTGTGGGTTAACTACATACCCTGAGCCACCGCAGAGGGGGAGAACATCTGTCTTGGCTGACTAAAAAGGTTATACCTGTTTTTTTCTGACATTTCCTGAGCTGCACCTCAGCCTCAGCATGGTTTGGTCTCCATCAGTATCACTTAGTCCCCCTGTCTCTCCCCTGTGAGGAGATGCTCGTGCCCACAGTGAAATATTCATCCCCAGCATGTGTTTTGTCACACACTCTCTATCCACCGTGAATAATTGATGGCTGAGTGTTAACCCCAGCAAAGCTGGAAGTCATGCTCAGGAAAACTCTCTCTCCAGGTCTGGTCCTGCCTGCCTGCCTGCCTGCCTGCCTGCCTGCCTGCCTGCCTGCCTGCCTGCCTGCCTGCCTGCCTGCCTGCCTGCCTGCCTGCCTGCCTGCCTACCTACCAGGGAGAGAGGTAGCTAGCTAGTGGCCAGGCAGACAGCTCCCCTGAACCTCTGGAGCACGACCCGGCCAAGCCAAGCGTTGTAACACGCCCAGGGACCTGAGCACAGTCAACAACACTGCAGTTCAGCCCAAACCGAGGGGAAAACATCCCTGAGGAACCCAACGGTAAACAGGCATTTAACTGTTTAGCGTGCCGCCACGCATGATCACACAGCGCTAAGAGTGCAGCATTGGTAAACAAAGAGATGTTCCCATTCTGATGTCACTGCACTTACCAGCACAACACTGTGTTTACCACAGCAACATGTGCAGATACAGAGGATAATAACAATACTGAGATATAGATACATTTATTTTGAGGCTGATTTTGTACGTTTGCCCACTGACAAAGAAATGATCAATCTATAATTTTAATGGTAGGTTTATTTGAACAGTGAGAGACAGAATAACAACAAACAAATCCAGAAAAACGAATGTCAAAAATGTTATAAATTGATTTGCATTTTCATGGGGGAAATAAGTATTTGACCCCCTCTCAATCAGAAAGATTTCGGGCTCCCAGGTGTCTTTTATACAGGTAATGAGCTGAGATTAGGAGCACACTCTTAAAGAGAGTGCACCTAATCTCAGCTTGTTACCTGTATAAAAGACAGCTGTCCACAGAAGCAATCTAGATTCCAAACTCTCCACCATGGCCAAGACCAAAGAGCTCTCCAAGGATGTCAGGGACAAGATTGTAGACCTACACAAGGCTGGAATGGGCTACAAGACCATCGCCAAGCAGCTTGGTGAGAAGGTGACAACAGTTGGTGCGATTATTCGCAAACGGAAGATTCACAAAAGAACTGTCAATCTCCCTCGGCCTGGGGCTCCATGCAAGATCTCACCTTGTGGAGTTGCAATGATCATGAGAACGGTGAGGAATCAGCCCAGAACTACACGGGAGGATCTTGTCAATGATCTCAAGGCAGCTGGGACCATAGTCACCAAGAAAACAATTGGTAACACACTACGCCGTGAAGGACTGAAATCCTGCAGCGCCCGCAAGGTCCCCCTGCTCAAGAAAGCACATATACATGCCTGTCTGAAGTTTGCCAATGAACATCTGAATGGTTCAGAGGACAACTGGGTGAAAGTGCTGTGGTCAGATGAGTCCAAAATTGAGGTTTTGGCATCAACTCAACTCGCCGTGTTTGGAGGAGGAGGAATGCTGCCTATGACCCCAAGAACACCATCCCCACCGTCAAATATGGAGGTGGAAACATTATGCTTTTGGGGTGTTTTTCTGCTAAGGGGACAGGACAACTTCACCGCATCAAAGGGACGATGGACGGGGCCATGTACCATCAAATCTTGGGTGAGAACCTCCTTCCCTCAGCCAGGGCATTGAAAATGTGTCGTGGATGGGTATTCCAGCATGACAATGACCCAAAACACACGGCCAAGGCAACAAAGGAGTGGCTCAAGAAGAAGCACATTAAGGTCCTGGAGTGGCCTAGCCAGTCTCCAGACCTTAATCCCATAGAAAATCTGTGGAGGGAGCTCAAGGTTTGAGTTGCCAAACGTCAGCCTCGAAACCTTAATGACTTGGAGAAGATCTGCAAAGAGGAGTGGGACAAAATCCCTCCTGAGATGTGTGCAAACCTGGTGGCCAACTACAAGAAATGTCTGACCTATGTGATTGCCAACAAGGGTTTTGCCACCAAGTACTAAGTCATGTTTTGCAGAGGGGTCAAATACTTATTTCCCTCATTAAAATGCAAATTAATTTTGAAAATTTTTGACATGCGTTTTTGACATTCTGGATTTTTTTGTTGTTATTCTGTCTCTCACTGTTCAAATAAACCTACCATTAAAATTATAGACTGATCATTTCTTTGTCAGTGGGCAAACGTACAAAATCAGCAGGGGATCAAATACTTTTTTCCCTCACTATATATATATATATATATATATATATATATGAGGTGTATAAGATGTGTGCTACTACACTGTATAGAAATCACCAGCATGTGTTTTATTTTTAGGGGGGAGGACATGACAAAATACTATAGTCTGTACATCAAAAGGAAAACCCCAAAACACATCTATGATCTATTCAAATGCTAAATATTATATTACATTTTTTGAACTGTTTCAAATATAATGACACAAAGTATATTTTGGGGGTGAGATTGTACATTCTCATAGGCAACAAATGCTTTCAGTGGGCAA
Organism: Salmo trutta; assembly: GCF_901001165.1. Classification (NCBI taxonomy): domain Eukaryota; kingdom Metazoa; phylum Chordata; class Actinopteri; order Salmoniformes; family Salmonidae; genus Salmo; species Salmo trutta. Next base: position 19,736,664 of record NC_042968.1, read on the forward strand.
TGTAGAAACCTTTCAGTGGACAATGTAGAAACCTTTCAGTGGATAATGTAGAAATCTTTCAGTGGATCATGTAGAAACCTTTCAGTGGATAATGTGGAAACCTTTCAGTGGATAATGTAGAAACCTTTCAGTGGATAATGTGGAACCTTTCAGTGGATCATGTAGAAACCTTTCAGTGGACAATGTAGAAACCTTTCAGTGGACAATGTAGAAACCTTTCAGTGGATAATGTAGAAACCTTTCAGTGGACAATGTAGAAACCTTTCAGTGGACAATGTAGAAACCTTTCAGTGGATAATGTGAAAACCTTTCAGTGGATAATGTAGAAACCTTTCAGTGGATAATGTGGAACCTTTCAGTGGATCATGTAGAAACCTTTCAGTGGACAATGTAGAAACCTTTCAGTGGACAATGTAGAAACCTTTCAGTGGATAATGTAGAAACCTTTCAGTGGACAATGTAGAAACCTTTCAGTGGACAATGTAGAAACCTTTCAGTGGATAATGTGGAAACCTTTCAGTGGATAATGTAGAAACCTTTCAGTGGATAATGTGGAACCTTTCAGTGGATCATGTAGAAACCTTTCAGTGGACAATGTAGAAACCTTTCAGTGGACAATGTAGAAACCTTTCAGTGGATAATGTAGAAACCTTTCAGTGGACAATGTAGAAACCTTTCAGTGGACAATGTAGAAACCTTTCAGTGGATAATGTAGAAACCTTTCAGTGGACAATGTAGAAACCTTTCAGTGGACAATGTAGAAACCTTTCAGTGGATAATGTAGAAACCTTTCAGTGGACAATGTAGAAACCTTTCAGCAATGTTCCAGTTTGAAAGAAAGAACAGGGTGTCAAAGAGAAGCTTCTGTAGAAGACCGGCGGATCCATAGGTGCTCAACACACAAACACAAAGATTAGAAAACAATGGGGGCTCGCTCATAACATACAGTCATCTACATGCTGAAAGCCTCCAAAAAATAATATGGGGGAGAAAAAGTCTCTTAGAATGTCAAAAATCAACAATGTATGACAGCCCAGCTATTGCAATTGCAATTTGTTTAAGTGTTACTGGCGAGTGTTTGTGCCAAGCAGGCTGCTGGCTGCGACGCTGATGTTTGAGGAACCGGTGCCAGCTAGCGCAGCTGTGAGGCCACTGCCCCACCCCCGTTGCCCACCCACCCCAACCCTCACTCACCCTCCACACCCCTCACTCTCTCCTCCATGAGCCAAATGAGTCACTCGGAGGAGAAGGATGCAGGGGGCAGTGGCGACGGGAAGGGCCAAGTGGGAGCGTGGCTAGAGATGAACTTCAGGATCTGGTGTAGAGGTCACTGATTAACAAGGTTCTGGGCTCGGCTCACCTGCCTTGATGCCTGCCTGATGCGGATGCTCCTCTAACCCCCTTTTTATCTAATCACATCCTCCATCTCTCCTTAGCACTGCTAGAGGAGTGACAGGCTAGAGGGGCTCTGTGATCAATAACCTGCCTGGCCCAGCGCTCCCCTCTGTCTCCCCCTGCCTGTCCCCCTGGAAGCCACCAGCAGGCACTTCCCCTCCGTAATAGGACACATCATACATTATAGAAACCCTCTGACTGGGATGATTAATGGAGCCAAATCATCACACTTAAGAGTAGAGCGCATGTGGAGTGTGATGTGTGGGTCGAGGACACAGTACAAGACCTGGGAGAGAGACTCTCACATGCCAGTGGCTGAGGGGAGGCAGAGAGCCAGGGCAGGATCACCGTGCTTTGATTGTAGAGGGCACTGCTGCTGCTGCTGCTGCTGCTGCCGCCGAGACTGCTAACTCAGCCATTTAGAAACTTGGTTGAAGGAAACTTGGCTCAAGGAAAACCAAAGGAAGTTTTCCACAATACTTTAACAAAAGACGTCTAACAGAAAAGTAAAAGGTAGAATGGATAGCGTTCCATCACAGAGCACCTAAACTATTTATGGCCTGGCTGTCTTGCCATGAAAGTTAATCCAGGAAAACATCAGAATGAATAGAAATGTACAGCTAATAGGTACTTTCAAGGGTATCACTCAACGTTTGTTAAACCACTAATCATGTGAAGTGATGGAGAAGTTGATCACAGGTCTGGTGGATGTGTGTTCAAGATGCTGAAGCAGTGAAGAACAAGTGATGATAAATCAGGTGGAACAGATTGGCACTTAGGTTTTTCTTCTAGAGCCGAGCGAGCACCCAAATTAGCCCGACAAATACACCCTCATCACAACACAGCGCTCCCCTCTGTCTCTAGCAGACATAACTCAATCTGAGGAGAATAGGTCCCCGTAATAACCTATATTTACAGAGCCAGAACATGACTCGAGCCATTAAATCTTAATTCTCCTTTACGAAGCACTGAAGTCTGAAACAAGACCTCATCCATCAAAGCCCACTAACGTTGTGAGCGAAAAAAGGGACAAAAACCATGAGAACAAGAGACCAATTTCACCAGAGGAGTCGCAGGCCTGACACTTTCCAGGGCATTAGCCATGCTGTTTATTATCTCCCCAAGCAGGCCTGTCCTATCACAGCCAGCCTGGCATTCACAATAGCAGCGCTAATATCATTATTACAAGATTTGTTCTGAGCAGGTGCAGTCGGTCTACAGAAAGCAATATTCTCTCCAACTGTTTCATTTTTTGATTCTTCTTGAGTCTGTGACAGTTTTGTACTTCCTTAGACTACAGTGTGTGTTGATGGATGGGATGCTGAGTAAATTCATCATTCTGCTAGCGAGGAAGAAGCCCGGGCTGTCCAGGTGTCCATCAAGAACAGTGTTGACACCGGCGCAGATGCAATCCCCCAGACACATGATGCAAAAACAACAAGAATAAACCGGCTTAATAACAGCCATCACAGCAGATGATCTAAATATAAATGAAGTCCACTGGGACAGACACCTTGGATAATACTGTGTCTCCTAGCCAAATCAATAGCACTGATGACACCGGCTCAAGACGAAAATCAATTTGAACAGAAAAATTCTTCCTTTAATTCTGGCATACGACTAACACTGTCTGAATGTATACGTATCACAATATACATTTGGCATTTTGAATGGCCATTATGATTATGATCGCCTAAAATTGAAAACAGTTTTGACATTGAATGCAATGCAATAGATGTGTTGCGAATAATTATGTTGAACAGTTACCATCGATACCAAAAATAGAACAGATATGTCTATGCTAGCGTGCAGCAGTGGAGACATTGATTTGCCCTCCACCCTACAATTCAACCTTACTGAACTGAATGACTTGCTTAGATAGGGTATAATGAGTGAGTGAGGTATAAACAGCATCTGCAACATGAAATATTGAAATGAAATTGGGATGCAGCTCAGAGACCTCAGAATGAAGGTGTTGTGAGGAGTCATTCACAGTGTGGCTCCCTATTGATTGGAGCATGACGGTGCTGTGCAGTGCGCCTTGTTTTGATACTCTGGGAGGTAGTGATCTAAGCATCTCTAGGGATCAATTCAAAACCCCAGCCACAAAAACAGCCAATTAGTGAGCTCTGCTCTGCTCCCTCCGCTATACAGCATCTCCGATGCATTCCTACCGAGGGCCTCGGTAGGAAGGCACGGACCAAATTAAACAAACACACAACACTGAATCAAATCAAAGTTTATAGGTTGTGTATACAGATTGGCAGATGTTATCGCAGGTGCAGCGAAATGCTTATGTTTCTAGCTCCAACAGTGCAGTAATACCTAGCAACAAAACACACATAATCAAAAAGTAAATATCAGAACGAGCTATATCAGAACATAAATATAAATATATATACACTGAGTGTACAAAACATAGGATCTCCATCCTAATATTGAGTTGCAGCCCCCCTTTTGGCCTCAGAACAGCCTCAATTCGTTGGGGCATGGACTCTTCAAGGTGTCAAAAGCATTCCACAGGAATGCTGGCCAGTGTTGACCATAATGCTTCCCACAGTTGTGTCAAGTTGGCTGGATGTTCTTTGGGTGGTAGACCATTCTTGATACAAGCGGGAAACTGTGTAGCTTGAAAAACCCAGCAGCGTTGCAGTTCTAGACACACTCAAACAGGTGTGCCTGGCACCGACTACCATACCTCGTTCAAAGGCACTTAAATCTTTTGTCTCGCCCATTCACCCTCTGAATGGCACACATACACAATCCATGTCTCAATTGTCTCAAGGCTTAAAAATCCTTCTTTAACCTGTCTACTCCCCTTCATCTACACTGATTGAAGTGGATTTAACAAATTACATCAATAAGGGATCATAGCTTTCACCTGGAATCACCTGGTCAGTCTATGTCATTGAAAGAGCAGGTTGTACACTCAGTGTATATACACTACATGACCAAAAGTATGTGGACACCTGCTCGTCGAACATCTCATTCCAAAATCATGGGCATTAATATGGAGTTGGTCCCCCTTTGCTGCTATAACAGCCTCCACTCTTCTGGGCAGGCTTTCCACTAGATGTTGGAACATTTCTGCAGGGACTTGCTTCCATTCTGCCACAAGAGCATTAGTGAGGTCGGTTACTGATGTTGGGCGATTAGGCCTGGCTCGCAGTTGGCGTTCCAATTCATCCCAAAGGTGTTCGACTGATTTGAGGTCAGGGCTCTGTGCAGGCCGGTCAAGTTCATCCACACCAATCTCGACAAACCATTTCTGTATGGACCTCGCTTTGTGCACAGGGGCATTGTCATGCTGAAACAGGAAAGGGCCTTCCCAATCTGCTGCCACAAAGTTGGAAGAACAGAATCGTCTAGAATGTCATTGTATGCTGTAGATTTCCCTTCACTGGAACTAAGGAGCCTGAACCATGAAAAACAGCCCCAGACCATTATTCCTCCACCACCAAACTTTACAGTTGGCACTATGCATCTGGCAGGTAGAGTTATCCTGGCATCCAGTAAACACATGCGTCCGTCAGACTGCCAGATACTAAAGCGTGATTCATCACTCCAGAGAATGCGTTTCCACTGCTCCAGATTCCAATGGCGGGGAGGTTTACACCATTCCAGCTGATGCTTAGCATTGTGCATGGTGCTCTTAGGCTTGTGCGTGGCTGCTCTGCAATGGAAAAACATTTCATGAAGCTCCCCATGAACAGTTATTGTACTGACGTTGCTTCCAGAGGCAGTTTGGAACTCGGTAGTGAGTGTTGCAACCGAGGACAGAAGATTTCTACGAACTTCACGCTTCAGCACTCCGCAGTCCCGTTCTGTGAGCCTGTGTGGCCTACCACTTTAGCCGTTGTTGCTCCTAGACATTTCCACTTCAAAATAACAGCACTTACAGTTGACTGGGGCAGCTCTAGCAGGGAAGAAATCCTGTGACGGTGTCACGTTGAAAGTCACTGAGCATATGTAGTGTATATATATCAATTGTGCGTATAGACAGTATGGACAGAATATGAATAGAAAAGGTGTGTACAGCAGTAGTTATATAGGATGAGCCATGACTAGAATACAGTATATACATATAAAGTGGGTAAAACAGTGTGTAAACATGAGGAAATATAGGGTAATGCTAAAGCCAAATGAACAGATCATACATCTGTTACCCCCTCTCTTTCCAGTGTGTGCTGTGCCTGTGAAGTTGTCCAACCCACGCTCCTATCCCTGCTTCAGGAGTGCTAGCCAAGAACCTCATCGCAATCCATTATCGCTGTCAAGTTAATGTTCCATGTTGAGCCATATGGCAGGGCTAACACACGCAATAAAGGAAATTCCTTCAACTTGTTACAATCAGCACTTTCAGCTGTCCAAAAAACAAACATAAACAGCTTTATTGTGTTTGCTGCATTTTCTGTTGATATTCATGACAAAAACAGGAAAGCCGACAGGAAAAGAGAGAGACAGGGGGGGTGAAGAAGGGGTGGACTCAGGGACCTACAGTGGGAAAGTAAAACATAGGAAATTGATTTTAGACCACGTACTACAGAGCAGCTCCATTTCCACCCTGACATTCTACACTAACCCTGTAGTGGAAAGTTCTGGTCTCTTTGGAAACCTTGACATAAAGAACTGCAATGGGCATGCTCAGTAGCTCCCAAACACAATCCACCGGCAGGCGCGACATTACAGCCGTGAACAAAGCAGCACACCCACTCACTGGCTTCCCTGGCTTTTAAAATGGAGCCTTTTGTTTCCTTCTCTCAAGTGTTTGTGTACATCCATCCTGTTGCAGGCTTTTGATGTTTCCGCCAGGTTGTGTTTGACAGTAAATAAAAGCTGTGCTGTGAGCTGGGCTGGGGTTGTGGAGAGGTCAGCAGGGTGGTAAGGGTAGTACATCAGCCCCTCCTCCCTCTCTGATGTAGCAGTCAGTGCCCACAGCCCAGCCAGCCCAGTCCACATACCAGCAAGGCAGAGGCCCACACTGGGCGCACAATAAAGCTCTGGGGAAACAGCTCTCTCTTCCCACCCCGAGCTCAGCATCAATTTCTGTTAATTACAGCCTTGTCAGCAGCAGCATTATTCAAACAGCCAGCGCAAATGTTAATGAGTTCTTTTGCATATTTATTTTTTTCTTTGTTGAAATGTCATTGATTATTACGTTCTACGATGATGAATGCCTTCGCTGATGCGCTCTGATATGTAATTAGTCATTAGGTGGAATGAATAGATCAATTAAAAGAGAGGGGCCGGGATTAAGAATAATCAGAATCAAACGAGGAGGAATCTAAGTAGAGAAAAATGAAACAGACTTGTTAAGGTGAGTCATGCTCGACAAAATGAAAAGGCTCTCTTTTAACAGCAAAGACAAGCTTCCTCCATCTCTCTCAAGTTCAGGATGGGAGGAGCATGAGATATAAATATTCAGCTGGATCAAAGACGACCTTCATTATAACACACAGCTTTCAGCCTTGAAGTATGCCTTTCAAAATGAAGTACCACTGCCCCTCTGACTACCTAGAGACAGAAGGGATTTGATTCCCTTGGTGGTCTGTTCCTGTGTATAAGAGGAGAGGTGGATTTCCTGATTGTATTTATCCCAAATACCCCCAACCCCCACCACACAGGATAATCAGACGAGAAGCTTGGTCTATTTGATTTTCCCACGTTGGTAAAAAGCAAAAAGGGGAGGGGGGAAATGTTTTCGTTTGGCCTTTCCCGTTTTCGGAGCCTCACTATCCTCCAGCCAGTGCTTGCTATTCACAGGATGGAAAAAAATGCATTATTGCAGACCAGATGGGAACATTCCACATGACCAAACCAATCAATCACCTTGGTGGGACGCAGGTGCGACACAGCCGTGCTGCAATACACCATTTCACAGTCTATCGGGCACAAACACATGGCCACCAATCAATGGCACCCCGAGGACCCGCGAGAAGGGGGTGCCTCCCCAGCTCTACTGGTTCATGGCTGATGACTTCATAATCACGCATCCATTCTCACAGCGCAGGAGGGCCTTGAGCTACCTAACAACCTCTCCCACCACGTGGTTCACACTGATGCTGTGAAGGAGGCCACCACAGTAGGGTCACTAACACACGCGCAGTCACACCCCTATCAGACATGTGAGACGGCCATGTTCGGGCAACAGGAGCATCGAGGGAAAAAGAAGAATACATTTAATAAGCCATGGAAAAGGAGGGGAGAGAATTCTTGCATGTCCCTGGATGGATATTAGAATACAGTCAGTGTGCCACATCAAAGTGTGTGTGTGGACAGCTGGTATTAGATGCCAGGCAACTGTTAAACAATGAGACATCAGAGGATCAGAGATGAAGGACCAGGAAGGATAACACAGGTCAGGAAGTTTGATCTGGCTCTTAGTCACGAAGTACTTTGGGCATATTCCCTTTCACAGAAATCCCAGAGACCCAAATGTCCAACAGAACAACCCAAACACTAAACAGCCATATACAGAGGGTGGCCAAATGGGACCAGACCTTTGATAATCATTTCAGAGCTGTGTGCATTTATTTATGTGTGTGTGTGTGTGTGTGTGTGTGTGTGCGTGTGCGTGCGTGTAAAGTGCGTTGTAGGCGTTTAAGAGGTCTCAGTTAAATTCTCTGAGTTGACTAAGCATTTAATTCCCCACCTTCATCTCCCTGGCAGCAGCGGGGGGCTCCAACAGGGGCTGAGAGAGGTGGATGGAAGGACAGGGGGAGGAGGTGGATAGAAGGAGAGGGGAGGAAGGGAATAGAAGGAGAGGGAGAGCAGGTAGATAGAAGGAGAGGGAGAGCAGGTAGATAGAAGGAGAGAGGGAGGAGGTGGATAGAAGGAGAGGGAGAGGAGGGGATAGAAGGAGAGGGGGAGGAGGGGAGGGTGGATAGAAGGAGAGGGGGAGGAGGGATGAAAGGGAGAGGGGGAGAAGGGGATGAAGGAGATGGGGATGAGGGAGTATGAAGAGAGGGGGAGGAGGGGAGGGAGGGTAGCAGAGGGGTAGAAGAGAGGGGGAGGAGGGGATAGAAGGAGAGGGGGAGGAGGGGAGTAGGGGAATAGAAGGAGAGGGGA